>NW_027673144.1:0-117000 GCF_964194105.1 Spermophilus citellus
CGTTCGTTTCCAGTAACAGTTTGAATTTTGGCGTTTCACTCTGTTTTCTCCTATACTGATAGATGTATTTGGAACTCTAAATCAAACACGGTTTGTGCTAGCTTCTTGAAACTTGACACAATAAAGCAGTTTCAAGTTCTATCTCTATGTTCTGTTTCCTCTTGATGTAGCCCTAAGCAGTGACTGGGGAGAAACACTTTCATTGAAAGGGGTTGCCAAGCTTCCAAAAATTGTGAGTCTCCAGAAATCTCAGAAACGATTTTTTCACCCAAACTGGATGACACTTTCAGGTAATGATCAGTACACTAAGCCCACTTGGTTCCCCAAATTTTGTTCTTCTATGTTGAAGCGTTCGTTTCCAGTAACAGTTTGAATTTTGGCGTTACACTCTGTTTTCTCCTATACTGATAGATGTATTTGGAACTCTAAAGCTAACATAGTTTGTGCTAGCTTCTTGAAACTTGACACACTAAAGCAGTTTCACGTTCTATCTCTATGTTCTGTTTCCTCTTGATGTAGCCCTAAGCAGTGACTGGGGAGAAACACTTTCATTGAAAGGGGTTGCCAAGCTTCCAAAAATTACGAGTCTCCAGAAATCTCAGCAACTATTTTTTCACCCAAACTGGATGATACTTTCAGGTAATGATCAGTACACTAAGCCCACTTGGTTCCCCAAATTTCGTTCTTCTATGTTGAAGCGTTCGTTTCCAGTAACAGTTTGAAATTTGGCGTTTCACTCTGTTTTCTCCTATACTGATAGATGTATTTGGAACTCTAAATCAAACACGGTTTGTGGTAGCTTCTTGAAACTTGACACAATAAAGCAGTTTCACGTTCTATCTCTATGTTCTGTTTCCTCTTGATGTAGCCCTAAGCAGTGACTGGGGAGAAACACTTTCATTGAAAGGGGTTGCCAAGCTTTCAAAAATTACGAGTCTCCAGAAATCTCAGCAACTATTTTTCCACCCAAACTGGATGACACTTTCAGTTAATGATCAGAACACTAAGGCAACTTGGTTGCCCAAATTTGGTTCTTCTATGTTGAAGCGTTCGTTTCCAGTAACAGTTTGAATTTTGGCGTTTCACTCTGTTTTCTCCTATACTGATAGATGTATTTGGAACTCTAAATCAAACACGGTTTGTGCTAGCTTCTTGAAACTTGACACAATAAAGCAGTTTCACATTCTATCTCTATGTTCTGTTTCCTCTTGATGTAGCCCTAAGCAGTGACTGGGGAGAAACACTTTCATTGAAAGGGGTTGCCAAGCTTCCAAAAATTACGAGTCTCCAGAAATCTCAGCAACTATTTTTCCACCCAAACTGGATGACACTTTCAGGTAATGATCAGTACACTAAGGCAACTTGGTTCCCCAAATTTCGTTCTTCTATGTTGAAGCGTTCGTTTCCAGTAACAGTTTGAATTTTGGCGTTTCACTCTGTTTTCTCCTATACTGATAGATGTATTTGGAACTCTAAATCAAACACGGTTTGTGCTAGCTTCTTGAAACTTGACACAATAAAGCAGTTTCACGTTCTATCTCTATGTTCTGTTTCCTCTTGATGTAGCCCTAAGCAGTGACTGGGGAGAAACACTTTCATTGAAAGGGGTTGCCAAGCTTCCAAAAATTACGAGTCTCCAGAAATCTCAGCAACTATTTTTTCACCCAAACTGGATGATACTTTCAGGTAATGATCAGTACACTAAGCCCACTTGGTTCCCCAAATTTCGTTCTTCTATGTTGAAGCGTTCGTTTCCAGTAACAGTTTGAAATTTGGCGTTTCACTCTGTTTTCTCCTATACTGATAGATGTATTTGGAACTCTAAATCAAACACGGTTTGTGGTAGCTTCTTGAAACTTGACACAATAAAGCAGTTTCACGTTCTATCTCTATGTTCTGTTTCCTCTTGATGTAGCCCTAAGCAGTGACTGGGGAGAAACACTTTCATTGAAAGGGGTTGCCAAGCTTTCAAAAATTACGAGTCTCCAGAAATCTCAGCAACTATTTTTCCACCCAAACTGGATGACACTTTCAGTTAATGATCAGTACACTAAGGCAACTTGGTTCCCCAAATTTCGTTCTTCTATGTTGAAGCGTTCGTTTCCAGTAACAGTTTGAATTTTGGCGTTTCACTCTGTTTTCTCCTATACTGATAGATGTATTTGGAACTCTAAATCAAACACGGTTTGTGCTAGCTTCTTGAAACTTGACACAATAAAGCAGTTTCACGTTCTATCTCTACGTTCTGTTTCCTCTTGATGTAGCCCTAAGCAGTGACTGGGGAGAAACTCTTTCATTGAAAGGGGTTGCCAAGCTTCCAAAAATTGCGAGTCTCCAGAAATCTCAGCAACTATTTTTTCACCCAAACTGGATGACACTTTCAGGTAATGATCAGTACACTAAGCCCACTTGGTTCCCCAAATTTTGTTCTTCTATGTTGAAGCGTTCGTTTCCAGTAACAGTTTCAAATTTGGTGTTTCACTCTGTTTTCTCCTATATTGGTAGATGTATTTGGAACTCTAAATCAAACACGGTTTGTGCTAGCTTCTTGAAACTTGACACAATAAAGCAGTTTCACGTTCTATCTCTATGTTCTGTTTCCTCTTGATGTAGCCCTAAGCAGTGACTGGGGAGAAACACTTTCATTGAAAGGGGTTGCCAAGCTTCCAAATATTATGAGTCTCCAGAAATCTCAGCAACTATTTTTTCACCCAAACTGGATGATACTTTCAGGTAATGATCAGTATTCTAAGCCCACTTGGTTCCCCAAATTTCGTTCTTCTATTTTGAAGCGTTCGTTTCCAGTAACAGTTTGAATTTTGGCGTTTCACTCTGTTTTCTCCTATACTGATAGATGTATTTGGAACTCTAAATCAAACACGGTTTGTGCTAGCTTCTTGAAACTTGACACACTAAAGCAGTTTCACGTTCTATCTCTATGTTCTGTTTCCTCTTGATGTAGCCCTAAGCAGTGACTGGGGAGAAACACTTTCATTGAAAGGGGTTGCCAAGCTTCCAAAAATTACGAGTCTCCAGAAATCTCAGCAACTATTTTTTCACCCAAACTGGATGATACTTTCAGGTAATGATCAGTACACTAAGCCCACTTGGTTCCCCAAATTTCGTTCTTCTATGTTGAAGCGTTCGTTTCCAGTAACAGTTTGAAATTTGGCGTTTCACTCTGTTTTCTCCTATACTGATAGATGTATTTGGAACTCTAAATCAAACACGGTTTGTGGTAGCTTCTTGAAACTTGACACAATAAAGCAGTTTCACGTTCTATCTCTATGTTCTGTTTCCTCTTGATGTAGCCCTAAGCAGTGACTGGGGAGAAACACTTTCATTGAAAGGGGTTGCCAAGCTTTCAAAAATTACGAGTCTCCAGAAATCTCAGCAACTATTTTTCCACCCAAACTGGATGACACTTTCAGTTAATGATCAGAACACTAAGGCAACTTGGTTGCCCAAATTTGGTTCTTCTATGTTGAAGCGTTCGTTTCCAGTAACAGTTTGAATTTTGGCGTTTCACTCTGTTTTCTCCTATACTGATAGATGTATTTGGAACTCTAAATCAAACACGGTTTGTGCTAGCTTCTTGAAACTTGACACAATAAAGCAGTTTCACATTCTATCTCTATGTTCTGTTTCCTCTTGATGTAGCCCTAAGCAGTGACTGGGGAGAAACACTTTCATTGAAAGGGGTTGCCAAGCTTCCAAAAATTACGAGTCTCCAGAAATCTCAGCAACTATTTTTCCACCCAAACTGGATGACACTTTCAGGTAATGATCAGTACACTAAGGCAACTTGGTTCCCCAAATTTCGTTCTTCTATGTTGAAGCGTTCGTTTCCAGTAACAGTTTGAATTTTGGCGTTTCACTCTGTTTTCTCCTATACTGATAGATGTATTTGGAACTCTAAATCAAACACGGTTTGTGCTAGCTTCTTGAAACTTGACACAATAAAGCAGTTTCACGTTCTATCTCTATGTTCTGTTTCCTCTTGATGTAGCCCTAAGCAGTGACTGGGGAGAAACACTTTCATTGAAAGGGGTTGCCAAGCTTCCAAAAATTACGAGTCTCCAGAAATCTCAGCAACTATTTTTTCACCCAAACTGGATGATACTTTCAGGTAATGATCAGTACACTAAGCCCACTTGGTTCCCCAAATTTCGTTCTTCTATGTTGAAGCGTTCGTTTCCAGTAACAGTTTGAAATTTGGCGTTTCACTCTGTTTTCTCCTATACTGATAGATGTATTTGGAACTCTAAATCAAACACGGTTTGTGGTAGCTTCTTGAAACTTGACACAATAAAGCAGTTTCACGTTCTATCTCTATGTTCTGTTTCCTCTTGATGTAGCCCTAAGCAGTGACTGGGGAGAAACACTTTCATTGAAAGGGGTTGCCAAGCTTTCAAAAATTACGAGTCTCCAGAAATCTCAGCAACTATTTTTCCACCCAAACTGGATGACACTTTCAGTTAATGATCAGTACACTAAGGCAACTTGGTTCCCCAAATTTCGTTCTTCTATGTTGAAGCGTTCGTTTCCAGTAACAGTTTGAATTTTGGCGTTTCACTCTGTTTTCTCCTATACTGATAGATGTATTTGGAACTCTAAATCAAACACGGTTTGTGCTAGCTTCTTGAAACTTGACACAATAAAGCAGTTTCACGTTCTATCTCTACGTTCTGTTTCCTCTTGATGTAGCCCTAAGCAGTGACTGGGGAGAAACTCTTTCATTGAAAGGGGTTGCCAAGCTTCCAAAAATTGCGAGTCTCCAGAAATCTCAGCAACTATTTTTTCACCCAAACTGGATGACACTTTCAGGTAATGATCAGTACACTAAGCCCACTTGGTTCCCCAAATTTTGTTCTTCTATGTTGAAGCGTTCGTTTCCAGTAACAGTTTCAAATTTGGTGTTTCACTCTGTTTTCTCCTATATTGGTAGATGTATTTGGAACTCTAAATCAAACACGGTTTGTGCTAGCTTCTTGAAACTTGACACAATAAAGCAGTTTCACGTTCTATCTCTATGTTCTGTTTCCTCTTGATGTAGCCCTAAGCAGTGACTGGGGAGAAACACTTTCATTGAAAGGGGTTGCCAAGCTTCCAAATATTATGAGTCTCCAGAAATCTCAGCAACTATTTTTTCACCCAAACTGGATGATACTTTCAGGTAATGATCAGTATTCTAAGCCCACTTGGTTCCCCAAATTTCGTTCTTCTATTTTGAAGCGTTCGTTTCCAGTAACAGTTTGAATTTTGGCGTTTCACTCTGTTTTCTCCTATACTGATAGATGTATTTGGAACTCTAAATCAAACACGGTTTGTGCTAGCTTCTTGAAACTTGACACAATAAAGCAGTTTCACGTTCTATCTCTATGTTCTGTTTCCTCTTGATGTAGCCCTAAGCAGTGACTGGGGAGAAACACTTTCATTGAAAGGGGTTGCCAAGCTTCCAAAAATTACGAGTCTCCAGAAATCTCAGCAACTATTTTTTCACCCAAACTGGATGATACTTTCAGGTAATGATCAGTACACTAAGCCCACTTGGTTCCCCAAATTTCGTTCTTCTATGTTGAAGCGTTCGTTTCCAGTAACAGTTTGAATTTTGGCGTTTCACTCTGTTTTCTCCTATACTGATAGATGTATTTGGAACTCTAAATCAAACACGGTTTGTGCTAGCTTCTTGAAACTTGACACAATAAAGCAGTTTCACGTTCTATCTCTATGTTCTGTTTCCTCTTGATGTAGCCCTAAGCAGTGACTGGGGAGAAACACTTTCATTGAAAGGGGTTGCCAAGCTTCCAAAAATTGTGAGTCTCCAGAAATCTCAGAAACGATTTTTTCACCCAAACTGGATGACACTTTCAGGTAATGATCAGTACACTAAGCCCACTTGGTTCCCCAAATTTTGTTCTTCTATGTTGAAGCGTTCGTTTCCAGTAACAGTTTGAATTTTGGCGTTACACTCTGTTTTCTCCTATACTGATAGATGTATTTGGAACTCTAAAGCTAACATAGTTTGTGCTAGCTTCTTGAAACTTGACACAATAAAGCAGATTCATGTTCTATCTCTATGTTCTGTTTCCTCTTGATGTAGCCCTAAGCAGTGACTGGGGAGAAACACTTTCATTGAAAGGGGTTGCCAAGCTTCCAAAAATTACGAGTCTCCAGAAATCTCAGCAACTATTTTTTCACCCAAACTGGATGATACTTTCAGGTAATGATCAGTACACTAAGCCCACTTGGTTCCCCAAATTTCGTTCTTCTATGTTGAAGCGTTCGTTTCCAGTAACAGTTTGAAATTTGGCGTTTCACTCTGTTTTCTCCTATACTGATAGATGTATTTGGAACTCTAAATCAAACACGGTTTGTGGTAGCTTCTTGAAACTTGACACAATAAAGCAGTTTCACGTTCTATCTCTATGTTCTGTTTCCTCTTGATGTAGCCCTAAGCAGTGACTGGGGAGAAACACTTTCATTGAAAGGGGTTGCCAAGCTTTCAAAAATTACGAGTCTCCAGAAATCTCAGCAACTATTTTTCCACCCAAACTGGATGACACTTTCAGTTAATGATCAGAACACTAAGGCAACTTGGTTGCCCAAATTTGGTTCTTCTATGTTGAAGCGTTCGTTTCCAGTAACAGTTTGAATTTTGGCGTTTCACTCTGTTTTCTCCTATACTGATAGATGTATTTGGAACTCTAAATCAAACACGGTTTGTGCTAGCTTCTTGAAACTTGACACAATAAAGCAGTTTCACATTCTATCTCTATGTTCTGTTTCCTCTTGATGTAGCCCTAAGCAGTGACTGGGGAGAAACACTTTCATTGAAAGGGGTTGCCAAGCTTCCAAAAATTACGAGTCTCCAGAAATCTCAGCAACTATTTTTCCACCCAAACTGGATGACACTTTCAGGTAATGATCAGTACACTAAGGCAACTTGGTTCCCCAAATTTCGTTCTTCTATGTTGAAGCGTTCGTTTCCAGTAACAGTTTGAATTTTGGCGTTTCACTCTGTTTTCTCCTATACTGATAGATGTATTTGGAACTCTAAATCAAACACGGTTTGTGCTAGCTTCTTGAAACTTGACACAATAAAGCAGTTTCACGTTCTATCTCTATGTTCTGTTTCCTCTTGATGTAGCCCTAAGCAGTGACTGGGGAGAAACACTTTCATTGAAAGGGGTTGCCAAGCTTCCAAAAATTACGAGTCTCCAGAAATCTCAGCAACTATTTTTTCACCCAAACTGGATGATACTTTCAGGTAATGATCAGTACACTAAGCCCAATTGGTTCCCCAAATTTCGTTCTTCTATGTTGAAGCGTTCGTTTCCAGTAACAGTTTGAAATTTGGCGTTTCACTCTGTTTTCTCCTATACTGATAGATGTATTTGGAACTCTAAATCAAACACGGTTTGTGGTAGCTTCTTGAAACTTGACACAATAAAGCAGTTTCACGTTCTATCTCTATGTTCTGTTTCCTCTTGATGTAGCCCTAAGCAGTGACTGGGGAGAAACACTTTCATTGAAAGGGGTTGCCAAGCTTTCAAAAATTACGAGTCTCCAGAAATCTCAGCAACTATTTTTCCACCCAAACTGGATGACACTTTCAGTTAATGATCAGTACACTAAGGCAACTTGGTTCCCCAAATTTCGTTCTTCTATGTTGAAGCGTTCGTTTCCAGTAACAGTTTGAATTTTGGCGTTTCACTCTGTTTTCTCCTATACTGATAGATGTATTTGGAACTCTAAATCAAACACGGTTTGTGCTAGCTTCTTGAAACTTGACACAATAAAGCAGTTTCACGTTCTATCTCTACGTTCTGTTTCCTCTTGATGTAGCCCTAAGCAGTGACTGGGGAGAAACTCTTTCATTGAAAGGGGTTGCCAAGCTTCCAAAAATTGCGAGTCTCCAGAAATCTCAGCAACTATTTTTTCACCCAAACTGGATGACACTTTCAGGTAATGATCAGTACACTAAGCCCACTTGGTTCCCCAAATTTTGTTCTTCTATGTTGAAGCGTTCGTTTCCAGTAACAGTTTCAATTTTGGTGTTTCACTCTGTTTTCTCCTATATTGGTAGATGTATTTGGAACTCTAAATCAAACACGGTTTGTGCTAGCTTCTTGAAACTTGACACAATAAAGCAGTTTCACGTTCTATCTCTATGTTCTGTTTCCTCTTGATGTAGCCCTAAGCAGTGACTGGGGAGAAACACTTTCATTGAAAGGGGTTGCCAAGCTTCCAAATATTATGAGTCTCCAGAAATCTCAGCAACTATTTTTTCACCCAAACTGGATGATACTTTCAGGTAATGATCAGTATTCTAAGCCCACTTGGTTCCCCAAATTTCGTTCTTCTATTTTGAAGCGTTCGTTTCCAGTAACAGTTTGAATTTTGGCGTTTCACTCTGTTTTCTCCTATACTGATAGATGTATTTGGAACTCTAAATCAAACACGGTTTGTGCTAGCTTCTTGAAACTTGACACAATAAAGCAGTTTCACGTTCTATCTCTATGTTCTGTTTCCTCTTGATGTAGCCCTAAGCAGTGACTGGGGAGAAACACTTTCATTGAAAGGGGTTGCCAAGCTTCCAAAAATTACGAGTCTCCAGAAATCTCAGCAACTATTTTTTCACCCAAACTGGATGATACTTTCAGGTAATGATCAGTACACTAAGCCCACTTGGTTCCCCAAATTTCGTTCTTCTATGTTGAAGCGTTCGTTTCCAGTAACAGTTTGAATTTTGGCGTTTCACTCTGTTTTCTCCTATACTGATAGATGTATTTGGAACTCTAAATCAAACACGGTTTGTGCTAGCTTCTTGAAACTTGACACAATAAAGCAGTTTCACGTTCTATCTCTATGTTCTGTTTCCTCTTGATGTAGCCCTAAGCAGTGACTGGGGAGAAACACTTTCATTGAAAGGGGTTGCCAAGCTTCCAAAAATTACGAGTCTCCAGAAATCTCAGCAACTATTTTTTCACCCAAACTGGATGATACTTTCAGGTAATGATCAGTACACTAAGCCCACATGGTTCCCCAAATTTCGTTCTTCTATGATGAAGCGTTCGTTTCCAGTAACAGTTTGAATTTTGGTGTTTCACTGTGTTTTCTCCTATATTGGTAGATGTATTTGGAACTCTAAATCAAACACGGTTTGTGCTAGCTTCTTGAAACTTAACACAATAAAGCAGTTTCAGGTTCTATCTCTATGTTCTGTTTCCTCTTAATGTAACCCTCAGCAGTGAATGGGGAGAAACACTTTCATTGAAACGGGTTGCCAAGCTTCCAAAAATTACGAGTCTCCAGAAATCTCAGCAACGATTTTTTCACCCAAACAGGATGATATTTTCAGGTAATGATCAGTATACTAAGCCCACTTGGTTCACCAAATTTCGTTCTTCTATGTTGAAGCGTTCGTTTCCAGTAAGAGTTTGAATTTTGGCGTTTCACTCTGTTTTCTCCTATACTGATAGATGTATTTGGAACTCTAAATCAAACACGGTTTGTGCTAGCTTCTTGAAACTTGACACAATAAAGCAGTTTCACGTTCTATCTCTATGTTCTATTTCCTCTTGATGTAGCCCTAAGCAGTGACAGGGGAGAAACACTTTCATTGAAAGGGGTTGCCAAGCTTCCAAAAATTACGAGTCTCCAGAAATCTCAGCAACAATTTTTCCACCCAAACTGGATGATACTTTCAGGTAATGATCAGTACACTAAGCCCACTTGGTTCCCCAAATTTCGTTCTTCTATGTTGAAGCGTTCGTTTCCAGTAACAGTTTGAATTTTGGCGTTTCACTCTGTTTTCTCCTATACTGATAGATGTATTTGGAACTCTAAATCAAACACGGTTTGTGCTAGCTTCTTGAAACTTGACACAATAAAGCAGTTTCACGTTCTATCTCTATGTTCTGTTTCCTCTTGATGTAGCCCTAAGCAGTGACTGGGGAGAAACACTTTCATTGAAAGGGGTTGCCAAGCTTCCAAAAATTGCGAGTCTCCAGAAATCTCAGCAACTATTTTTCCACCCAAACTGGATGATACTTTCAGGTAATGATCAGTACACTAAGCCCACTTGGTTCCCCAAATTTCGTTCTTCTATGTTGAAGCGTTCGTTTCCAGTAACAGTTTGAATTTTGGCGTTTCACTCTGTTTTCTCCTATACTGATAGATGTATTTGGAACTCTAAATCAAACACGGTTTGTGCTAGCTTCTTGAAACTTGACACAATAAAGCAGTTTCACGTTCTATCTCTATGTTCTGTTTCCTCTTGATGTAGCCCTAAGCAGTGACTGGGGAGAAACACTTTCATTGAAAGGGGTTGCCAAGCTTCCAAAAATTGTGAGTCTCCAGAAATCTCAGAAACGATTTTTTCACCCAAACTGGATGACACTTTCAGGTAATGATCAGGACACTAAGCCCACTTGGTTCCCCAAATTTTGTTCTTCTATGTTGAAGCGTTCGTTTCCAGTAACAGTTTGAATTTTGGCGTTACACTCTGTTTTCTCCTATACTGATAGATGTATTTGGAACTCTAAAGCTAACATAGTTTGTGCTAGCTTCTTGAAACTTGACACAATAAAGCAGATTCATGTTCTATCTCTATGTTCTGTTTCCTCTTGATGTAGCCCTAAGCAGTGACTGGGGAGAAACACTTTCATTGAAAGGGGTTGCCAAGCTTCCAAAAATTACGAGTCTCCAGAAATCTCAGCAACTATTTTTTCACCCAAACTGGATGATACTTTCAGGTAATGATCAGTACACTAAGCCCACTTGGTTCCCCAAATTTCGTTCTTCTATGTTGAAGCGTTCGTTTCCAGTAACAGTTTGAAATTTGGCGTTTCACTCTGTTTTCTCCTATACTGATAGATGTATTTGGAACTCTAAATCAAACACGGTTTGTGGTAGCTTCTTGAAACTTGACACAATAAAGCAGTTTCACGTTCTATCTCTATGTTCTGTTTCCTCTTGATGTAGCCCTAAGCAGTGACTGGGGAGAAACACTTTCATTGAAAGGGGTTGCCAAGCTTTCAAAAATTACGAGTCTCCAGAAATCTCAGCAACTATTTTTCCACCCAAACTGGATGACACTTTCAGTTAATGATCAGTACACTAAGGCAACTTGGTTCCCCAAATTTCGTTCTTCTATGTTGAAGCGTTCGTTTCCAGTAACAGTTTGAATTTTGGCGTTTCACTCTGTTTTCTCCTATACTGATAGATGTATTTGGAACTCTAAATCGAACACGGTTTGTGCTAGCTTCTTGAAACTTGACACAATAAAGCAGTTTCACGTTCTATCTCTATGTTCTGTTTCCTCTTGATGTAGCCCTAAGCAGTGACTGGGGAGAAACTCTTTCATTGAAAGGGGTTGCCAAGCTTCCAAAAATTGCGAGTCTCCAGAAATCTCAGCAACTATTTTTTCACCCAAACTGGATGACACTTTCAGGTAATGATCAGTACACTAAGCCCACTTGGTTCCCCAAATTTTGTTCTTCTATGTTGAAGCGTTCGTTTCCAGTAACAGTTTCAATTTTGGTGTTTCACTCTGTTTTCTCCTATATTGGTAGATGTATTTGGAACTCTAAATCAAACACGGTTTGTGCTAGCTTCTTGAAACTTGACACAATAAAGCAGTTTCACGTTCTATCTCTATGTTCTGTTTCCTCTTGATGTAGCCCTAAGCAGTGACTGGGGAGAAACACTTTCATTGAAAGGGGTTGCCAAGCTTCCAAATATTATGAGTCTCCAGAAATCTCAGCAACTATTTTTTCACCCAAACTGGATGATACTTTCAGGTAATGATAAGTATTCTAAGCCCACTTGGTTCCCCAAATTTCGTTCTTCTATTTTGAAGCGTTCGTTTCCAGTAACAGTTTGAATTTTGGCGTTTCACTCTGTTTTCTCCTATACTGATAGATGTATTTGGAACTCTAAATCAAACACGGTTTGTGCTAGCTTCTTGAAACTTGACACAATAAAGCAGTTTCACGTTCTATCTCTATGTTCTGTTTCCTTTTGATGTAGCCCTAAGCAGTGACTGGGGAGAAACACTTTCATTGAAAGGGGTTGCCAAGCTTCCAAAAATTACGAGTCTCCAGAAATCTCAGCAACTATTTTTTCACCCAAACTGGATGATACTTTCAGGTAATGATCAGTACACTAAGCCCACTTGGTTCCCCAAATTTCGTTCTTCTATGTTGAAGCGTTCGTTTCCAGTAACAGTTTGAATTTTGGCGTTTCACTCTGTTTTCTCCTATACTGATAGATGTATTTGGAACTCTAAATCAAACACGGTTTGTGCTAGCTTCTTGAAACTTGACACAATAAAGCAGTTTCACGTTCTATCTCTATGTTCTGTTTCCTCTTGATGTAGCCCTAAGCAGTGACTGGGGAGAAACACTTTCATTGAAAGGGGTTGCCAAGCTTCCAAAAATTACGAGTCTCCAGAAATCTCAGCAACTATTTTTTAACCCAAACTGGATGATACTTTCAGGTAATGATCAGTACACTAAGCCCACTTGGTTCCCCAAATTTCGTTCTTCTATGTTGAAGCGTTCGTTTCCAGTAACAGTTTGAATTTTGGCGTTTCACTCTGTTTTCTCCTATTCTGATAGATGTATTTGGAACTCTAAATCAAACACGGTTTGTGCTAACTTCTTGAATCTTGACACAATAAATCAGTTTCACGTTCTATCTCTATGTTCTATTTCCTCTTGATGTAGCCCTAAGCAGTGACTGGGGAGACACACTTTCAATGAAAGGGTTTGCCAAGCTTCCAAAAATTGCGAGTCTCCAGAAATCTCAGCAACTATTTTTTCACCCAAACTGGATGACTCTTTCAGGTAATGATCAGTACACTAAGCCCACTTGGTTCCCCAAATTTCGTTCTTCTATGTTGAAGCGTTCGTTTCCAGTAACAGTTTGAATTTTGGCGTTTCACTCTGTTTTCTCCTATACTGATAGATGTATTTGGAACTCTAAATCAAACACGGTTTGTGCTAGCTTCTTGAAACTTGACACACTAAAGCAGTTTCACGTTCTATCTCTATGTTCTGTTTCCTCTTGATGTAGCCCTAAGCAGTGAGTGGGGAGAAACACTTTCATTGAAAGGGGTTGCCAAGCTTCCAAAAATTGCGAGTCTCCAGAACTCTCAGCAACTATTTTTTCACCCAAACTGGATGATACTTTCAGGTAATGATCAGTACACTAAGCCCACTTGGTTCCCCAAATTTTGTTCTTCTATGTTGAAGCGTTCGTTTCCAGTAACAGTTTGAATTTTGGCGTTTCACTCTGTTTTCTCCTATTCTGATAGATGTATTTGGAACTCTAAATCAAACACGGTTTGTGCTAGCTTCTTGAAACTTGACACACTAAAGCAGTTTCTCGTTGTATCTCTATGTTCTGTTTCCTCTTGATGTAGCCCTAAGCAGTGACTGGGGAGAAACACTTTCATTGAAAGGTGTTGCCAAGCTTCCAAAAATTACGAGTCTCCAGAAATCTCAGCAACTATTTTTTCACCCAAACTGGATGATACTTTCAGGTAATGATCAGTACACTAAGCCCACTTGGTTCCCCAAATTTCGTTCTTCTATGTTGAAGCGTTCGTTTCCAGTAACAGTTTCAATTTTGGTGTTTCACTCTGTTTTCTCCTATATTGGTAGATGTATTGGAACTCTAAATCAAACACGGTTTGTGCTAGCTTCTTGAAACTTGACACAATAAAGCAGTTTCTCGTTCTATCTCTATGTTCTGTTTCCTCTTGATGTAGCCCTAAGCAGTGACTGGGGAGAAACACTTTCATTGAAAGGGGTTGCCAAGCTTCCAAATATTACGAGTCTCCAGAAATCTCAGCAACTATTTTTTCACCCAAACTGGATGATACTTTCAGGTAATGATCAGTACACTAAGCCCACTTGGTTCCCCAAATTTCGTTCTTCTATGTTGAAGCGTTCGTTTCCAGTAACAGTTTGAATTTTGGCGTTTCACTCTGTTTTCTCCAATACTAATAGATGTATTTGGAACTCTAAATCAAACACGGTTTGTGCTAGCTTCTTGAAACTCGACACAATAAAGCAGTTTCACGTTCTATCTCTATGTTCTGTTTCCTCTTGATGTAGCCCTAAGCAGTGACTGGGGAGAAACACTTTCATTGAAAGGGGTTGCCAAGCTTCCAAAAATTACGAGTCTCCAGAAATCTCAGCAACTATTTTTTAACCCAAACTGGATGATACTTTCAGGTAATGATCAGTACAGTAAGCCCACTTGGTTCCCCAAATTTCGTTCTTCTATGTTGAAGCGTTCGTTTCCAGTAACAGTTTGAATTTTGGCGTTTCACTCTGTTTTCTCCTATTCTGATAGATGTATTTGGAACTCTAAATCAAACACGGTTTGTGCTAGCTTCTTGAAACTTGACACAATAAATCAGTTTCACGTTCTATCTCTATGTTCTATTTCCTCTTGATGTAGCCCTAAGCAGTGACTGGGGAGAAACACTTTCATTTAAAGGGGTTGCCAAGCTTCCAAAAATTGCGAGTCTGCAGAAATCTCAGCAACTATTTTTTCACCCAAACTGGATGACTCTTTCAGGTAATGATCAGTACACTAAGCCCACTTGGTTCCCCAAATTTCGTTCTTCTATGTTGAAGCGTTCGTTTCCAGTAACAGTTTGAATTTTGGCGTTTCACTCTGATTTCTCCTATACTGATAGATGTATTTGGAACTCTAAATCAAACACGGTTTGTGCTAGCTTCTTGAAACTTGACACACTAAAGCAGTTTCACGTTCTATCTCTATGTTCTGTTTCCTCTTGATGTAGCCCTAAGCAGTGACTGGGGAGAAACACTTTCATTGAAAGGGGTTGCCAAGCTTCCAAAAATTGCGAGTCTCCAGAAATCTCAGCAACTATTTTTTCACCTCAAACTGGATGACTCTTTCAGGTAATGATCAGTACACTAAGCCCACTTGGTTCCCCAAATTTCGTTCTTCTATGTTGAAGCGTTCGTTTCCAGTAACAGTTTGAATTTTGGCGTTTCACTCTGTTTTCTCCTATACTGATAGATGTATTTGGAACTCTAAATCAAACACGGTTTGTGCTAGCTTCTTGAAACTTGACACAATAAAGCAGTTTCACGTTCTATCTCTATGTTCTGTTTCCTCTTGATGTAGCCCTAAGCAGTGACTGGGGAGAAACACTTTCATTGAAAGGGGTTGCCAAGCTTCCAAATATTACGAGTCTCCAGAAATCTCAGCAACTATTTTTTCACCCAAACTGGATGATACTTTCAGGTAATGATCAGTACACTAAGCCCACTTGGTTCCCCAAATTTCGTTCTTCTATGTTGAAGCGTTCGTTTCCAGTAACATTTTGAATTTTGGCGTTTCACTCTGTGTTCTCCTATACTGATAGATGTATTTGGAACTCTAAATCAAACACGGTTTGTGCTAGCTTCTTGAAACTTGACACAATAAAGCAGTTTCACGTTCTATCTCTATGTTCTGTTTCCTCTTGATGTAGCCCTAAGCAGTGACTGGGGAGAAACACTTTCATTGAAAGGGGTTGCCAAGCTTCCAAAAATTGCGAGTCTCCAGAAATCTCAGCAACTATTTTTCCACCCAAACTGGATGACTCTTTCAGGTAATGATCAGTACACTAAGCCCACTTGGTTCCCCAAATTTCGTTCTTCTATGTTGAAGCGTTCGTTTCCAGTAACAGTTTGAATTTTGGCGTTTCACTCTGTTTTCTCCTATACTGATAGATGTATTTGGAACTCTAAATCAAACACGGTTTGTGCTAGCTTCTTGAAACTTGACACAATAAAGCAGTTTCACGTTCTATCTCTATGTTCTGTTTCCTCTTGATGTAGCCCTAAGCAGTGACTGGGGAGAAACACTTTCATTGAAAGGTGTTGCCAAGCTTCCAAAAATTACGAGTCTCCAGAAATCTCAGCAAGTATATTTTCACCCAAACAGGATGATACTTTCAGGTAATGATCAGTACACTAAGCCCACTTGGTTCCCCAAATTTCGTTCTTCTATGTTGAAGCGTTCGTTTCCAGTAACAGTTTGAATTTTGGCGTTTCACTCTGTTTTCTCCTATTCTGATAGATGTATTTGGAACTCTAAATCAAACACGGTTTGTGCTAGCTTCTTGAAACTTGACACAATAAATCCGTTTCACGTTCTATCTCTATGTTCTATTTCCTCTTGATGTAGCCCTAAGCAGTGACTGGGGAGAAACACTTTCATTGAAAGGGGTTGCCAAGCTTCCAAAAATTGCGAGTCTCCAGAAATCTCAGCAACTATTTTTTCACCCAAACTGGATGACTCTTTCAGGTAATGATCAGTACACTAAGCCCACTTGGTTCCCCAAATTTCGTTCTTCTATGTTGAAGCGTTCGTTTCCAGTAACAGTTTGAATTTTGGCGTTTCACTCTGTTTTCTCCTATACTGATAGATGTATTTGGAACTCTAAATCAAACACGGTTTGTGCTAGCTTCTTGAAACTTGACACAATAAAGCAGTTTCACGTTCTATCTCTATGTTCTGTTTCCTCTTGATGTAGCCCTAAGCAGTGACTGGGGAGAAACACTTTCATTGAAAGGGGTTGCCAAGCTTCCAAAAATTGCGAGTCTCCAGAAATCTCAGCAACTATTTTTTCACCCAAACTGCATGACTCTTTCAGGTAATGATCAGTACACTAAGCCCACTTGGTTCCCCAAATTTCGTTCTTCTATGTTGAAGCGTTCGTTTCCAGTAACAGTTTGAATTTTGGCGTTTCACTCTGTTTTCTCCTATACTGATAGATGTATTTGGAACTCTAAATCAAACACGGTTTGTGCTAGCTTCTTGAAACTTGACACACTAAAGCAGTTTCACGTTCTATATGTTCTGTTTCCTCTTGATGTAGCCCTAAGCAGTGACTGGGGAGAAACACTTTCATTGAAAGGGGTTGCCAAGCTTCCAAAAATTGCGAGTCTCCAGAAATCTCAGCAACTATTTTTTCACCCAAACTGGATGATACTTTCAGGTAATGATCAGTACACTAAGCCCACTTGGTTCCCCAAATTTCGTTCTTCTATATTGAAGCGTTCGTTTCCAGTAACAGTTTGAATTTTGGCGTTTCACTCTGTGTTCTCCTATACTGATAGATGTATTTGGAACTCTAAATCAAACACGGTTTGTGCTAGCTTATTGAAACATGACACAATAAAGCAGTTTCACGTTCTATCTCTATGTTCTGTTTCCTCTTGATGTAACCCTAAGCAGTGACTGGGGAGAAACACTTTCATTGAAAGGGGTTGCCAAGCTTCCAAAAATTACGAGTCTCCAGAAATTTCAGCAACTATTTTTAACCCAAACTGGATGATACTTTCAGGTAATGATCAGTACACTAAGCCCACTTGGTTCCCCAAATTTCGTTCTTCTATGTTGAAGCGTTCGTTTCCAGTAACAGTTTGAATTTTGGCGTTTCACTCTGTTTTCTCCTATTCTGATAGATGTATTTGGAACTCTAAATCAAACACGGTTTGTGCTAGCTTCTTGAAACTTGACACAATAAATCAGTTTCACGTTCTATCTCTATGTTCTGTTTCCTCTTGATGTAACCCTAAGCAGTGACTGGGGAGAAACACTTTCATTGAAAGGGGTTGCCAAGCTTCCAAAAATTGCGAGTCTCCAGAAATCTCAGCAACTATTTTTTCACCCAAACTGGATGACTCTTTCAGGTAATGATCAGTACACTAAGCCCACTTGGTTCCCCAAATTTCGTTCTTCTATGTTGAAGCGTTCGTTTCCAGTAACAGTTTGAATTTTGGCGTTTCACTCTGTTTTCTCCTATACTGATAGATGTATTTGGAACTGTAAATCAAACACGGTTTGTGCTAGCTTCTTGAAACTTGACACAATAAAGCAGTTTCACGTTCTATCTCTATGTTCTGTTTCCTCTTGATGTAGCCCTAAGCAGTGACTGGGGAGAAACACTTTCATTGAAAGGGGTTGCCAAGCTTCCAAAAATTACGAGTCTCCAGAAATCACAGCAACTATTTTTTCACCCAAACTGGATGATCCTTTCAGGTAATGATCAGTACACTAAGCCCACTTGGTTCCCCAAATTTCGTTCTTCTATGTTGAATCGTTCGTTTCCAGTAACAGTTTGAATTTTGGCGTTTCACTCTGTGTTCTCCTATACTGATAGATGTATTTGGAACTCTAAATCAAACACGGTTTGTGCTAGCTTCTTGAAACTTGACACAATAAAGCAGTTTCACGTTCTATCTCTATGTTCTATTTCCTCTTGATGTAGCCCTAAGCAGTGACTGGGGAGAAACACTTTCATTGAAAGGGGTTGCCAAGCTTCCAAAAATTGCGAGTCTCCAGAAATCACAGCAACTATTTTTTCACCCAAACTGGATGATACTTTCAGGTAATGATCAGTACACTAAGCCCACTTGGTTCCCCAAATTTCGTTCTTCTATGTTGAAGCGTTCGTTTCCAGTAACAGTTTGAATTTTGGCGTTTCACTCTGTATTCTCCTATACTGATAGATGTATTTGGAACTCTAAATCAAACACGGTTTGTGCTAGCTTCTTGAAACTTGACACACTAAAGCAGTTTCACGTTCTATCTCTATGTTCTGTTTCCTCTTGATGTAGCCCTAAGCAGTGACTGGGGAGAACCACTTTCATTGAAAGGGGTTGCCAAGCTTCCAAATATTGCGAGTCTCCAGAAATCTCAGCAACTATTTTTTCACCCAAACTGGATGACACTTTCAGGTAATGATCAGTACACTAAGCCCACTTGGTTCCCCAAATTTTGTTCTTCTATGTTGAAGCGTTCGTTTCCAGTAACAGTTTCAATTTTGGTGTTTCACTCTGTTTTCTCCTATATTGGTAGATGTATTTGGAACTCTAAATCAAACACGGTTTGTGCTAGCTTCTTGAAACTTGACACAATAAAGCAGTTTCACGTTCTATCTCTATGTTCTGTTTCCTCTTGATGTAGCCCTAAGCAGTGACTGGGGAGAAACACTTTCATTGAAAGGGGTTGCCAAGCTTCCAAATATTACGAGTCTCCAGAAATCTCAGCAACTATTTTTTCACCCAAACTGGATGATACTTTCAGGTAATGATCAGTACACTAAGCCCACTTGGTTCCCCAAATTTCGTTCTTCTATGTTGAAGCGTTCGTTTCCAGTAACAGTTTGAATTTTGGCGTTTCACTCTGTTTTCTCCTATACTGATAGATGTATTTGGAACTCTAAATCAAACACGGTTTGTGCTAGCTTCTTGAAACTTGACACAATAAAGCAGTTTCACGTTCTATCTCTATGTTCTGTTTCCTCTTGATGTAGCCCTAAGCAGTGACTGGGGAGAAACACTTTCATTGAAAGGGGTTGCCAAGCTTCCAAAAATTACGAGTCTCCAGAAATCTCAGCAACTATTTTTTCACCCAAACTGGATGATACTTTCAGGTAATGATCAGTACACTAAGCCCACTTGGTTCCCCAAATTTCGTTCTTCTATGTTGAAGCGTTCGTTTCCAGTAACAGTTTCAATTTTGGCGTTTCACTCTGTTTTCTCCTATTCTGATAGATGTATTTGGAACTCTAAATCAAACACGGTTTGTGCTAGCTTCTTGAAACTTGACACAATAAATCCGTTTCACGTTCTATCTCTATGTTCTATTTCCTCTTGATGTAGCCCTAAGCAGTGACTGGGGAGAAACACTTTCATTGAAAGGGGTTGCCAAGCTTCCAAAAATTGCGAGTCTCCAGAAATCTCAGCAACTATTTTTTCACCCAAACTGGATGACTCTTTCAGGTAATGATCAGTACACTAAGCCCACTTGGTTCCCCAAATTTCGTTCTTCTATGTTGAAGCGTTCGTTTCCAGTAACAGTTTGAATTTTGGCGTTTCACTCTGTTTTCTCCTATACTGATAGATGTATTTGGAACTCTAAATCAAACACGGTTTGTGCTAGCTTCTTGAAACTTGACACAATAAAGCAGTTTCACGTTCTATCTCTATGTTCTGTTTCCTCTTGATGTAGCCCTAAGCAGTGACTGGGGAGAAACACTTTCATTGAAAGGGGTTGCCAAGCTTCCAAAAATTGCGAGTCTCCAGAAATCTCAGCAACTATTTTTTCACCCAAACTGCATGACTCTTTCAGGTAATGATCAGTACACTAAGCCCACTTGGTTCCCCAAATTTCGTTCTTCTATGTTGAAGCGTTCGTTTCCAGTAACAGTTTGAATTTTGGCGTTTCACTCTGTTTTCTCCTATACTGATAGATGTATTTGGAACTCTAAATCAAACACGGTTTGTGCTAGCTTCTTGAAACTTGACACACTAAAGCAGTTTCACGTTCTATCTCTATGTTCTGTTTCCTCTTGATGTAGCCCTAAGCAGTGACTGGGGAGAAACACTTTCATTGAAAGGGGTTGCCAAGCTTCCAAAAATTGCGAGTCTCCAGAAATCTCAGCAACTATTTTTTCACCCAAACTGGATGATACTTTCAGGTAATGATCAGTACACTAAGCCCACTTGGTTCCCCAAATTTCGTTCTTCTATATTGAAGCGTTCGTTTCCAGTAACAGTTTGAATTTTGGCGTTTCACTCTGTGTTCTCCTATACTGATAGATGTATTTGGAACTCTAAATCAAACACGGTTTGTGCTAGCTTATTGAAACATGACACAATAAAGCAGTTTCACGTTCTATCTCTATGTTCTGTTTCCTCTTGATGTAACCCTAAGCAGTGACTGGGGAGAAACACTTTCATTGAAAGGGGTTGCCAAGCTTCCAAAAATTACGAGTCTCCAGAAATTTCAGCAACTATTTTTAACCCAAACTGGATGATACTTTCAGGTAATGATCAGTACACTAAGCCCACTTGGTTCCCCAAATTTTGTTCTTCTATGTTGAAGCGTTCGTTTCCAGTAACAGTTTCAATTTTGGTGTTTCACTCTGTTTTCTCCTATATTGGTAGATGTATTTGGAACTCTAAATCAAACACGGTTTGTGCTAGCTTCTTGAAACTTGACACAATAAAGCAGTTTCACGTTCTATCTCTATGTTCTGTTTCCTCTTGATGTAGCCCTAAGCAGTGACTGGGGAGAAACACTTTCATTGAAAGGGGTTGCCAAGCTTCCAAATATTACGAGTCTCCAGAAATCTCAGCAACTATTTTTTCACCCAAACTGGATGATACTTTCAGGTAATGATCAGTACACTAAGCCCACTTGGTTCCCCAAATTTCGTTCTTCTATGTTGAAGCGTTCGTTTCCAGTAACAGTTTGAATTTTGGCGTTTCACTCTGTTTTCTCCTATACTGATAGATGTATTTGGAACTCTAAATCAAACACGGTTTGTGCTAGCTTCTTGAAACTTGACACAATAAAGCAGTTTCACGTTCTATCTCTATGTTCTGTTTCCTCTTGATGTAGCCCTAAGCAGTGACTGGGGAGAAACACTTTCATTGAAAGGGGTTGCCAAGCTTCCAAAAATTACGAGTCTCCAGAAATCTCAGCAACTATTTTTTCACCCAAACTGGATGATACTTTCAGGTAATGATCAGTACACTAAGCCCACTTGGTTCCCCAAATTTCGTTCTTCTATGTTGAAGCGTTCGTTTCCAGTAACAGTTTCAATTTTGGCGTTTCACTCTGTTTTCTCCTATTCTGATAGATGTATTTGGAACTCTAAATCAAACACGGTTTGTGCTAGCTTCTTGAAACTTGACACAATAAATCCGTTTCACGTTCTATCTCTATGTTCTATTTCCTCTTGATGTAGCCCTAAGCAGTGACTGGGGAGAAACACTTTCATTGAAAGGGGTTGCCAAGCTTCCAAAAATTGCGAGTCTCCAGAAATCTCAGCAACTATTTTTTCACCCAAACTGGATGACTCTTTCAGGTAATGATCAGTACACTAAGCCCACTTGGTTCCCCAAATTTCGTTCTTCTATGTTGAAGCGTTCGTTTCCAGTAACAGTTTGAATTTTGGCGTTTCACTCTGTTTTCTCCTATACTGATAGATGTATTTGGAACTCTAAATCAAACACGGTTTGTGCTAGCTTCTTGAAACTTGACACAATAAAGCAGTTTCACGTTCTATCTCTATGTTCTGTTTCCTCTTGATGTAGCCCTAAGCAGTGACTGGGGAGAAACACTTTCATTGAAAGGGGTTGCCAAGCTTCCAAAAATTGCGAGTCTCCAGAAATCTCAGCAACTATTTTTTCACCCAAACTGCATGACTCTTTCAGGTAATGATCAGTACACTAAGCCCACTTGGTTCCCCAAATTTCGTTCTTCTATGTTGAAGCGTTCGTTTCCAGTAACAGTTTCAATTTTGGCGTTTCACTCTGTTTTCTCCTATACTGATAGATGTATTTGGAACTCTAAATCAAACACGGTTTGTGCTAGCTTCTTGAAACTTGACACACTAAAGCAGTTTCACGTTCTATCTCTATGTTCTGTTTCCTCTTGATGTAGCCCTAAGCAGTGACTGGGGAGAAACACTTTCATTGAAAGGGGTTGCCAAGCTTCCAAAAATTGCGAGTCTCCAGAAATCTCAGCAACTATTTTTTCACCCAAACTGGATGATACTTTCAGGTAATGATCAGTACACTAAGCCCACTTGGTTCCCCAAATTTCGTTCTTCTATATTGAAGCGTTCGTTTCCAGTAACAGTTTGAATTTTGGCGTTTCACTCTGTGTTCTCCTATACTGATAGATGTATTTGGAACTCTAAATCAAACACGGTTTGTGCTAGCTTATTGAAACATGACACAATAAAGCAGTTTCACGTTCTATCTCTATGTTCTGTTTCCTCTTGATGTAACCCTAAGCAGTGACTGGGGAGAAACACTTTCATTGAAAGGGGTTGCCAAGCTTCCAAAAATTACGAGTCTCCAGAAATTTCAGCAACTATTTTTAACCCAAACTGGATGATACTTTCAGGTAATGATCAGTACACTAAGCCCACTTGGTTCCCCAAATTTTGTTCTTCTATGTTGAAGCGTTCGTTTCCAGTAACAGTTTGAATTTTGGCGTTTCACTCTGTTTTCTCCTATTCTGATAGATGTATTTGGAACTCTAAATCAAACACGGTTTGTGCTAGCTTCTTGAAACTTGACACAATAAAGCAGTTTCACGTTCTACCTCTATGTTCTATTTCCTCTTGATGTAGCCCTAAGCAGTGACTGGGGAGAAACACTTTCATTGAAAGGGGTTGCCAAGCTTCCAAAAATTGCGAGTCTCCAGAAATCTCAGCAACTATTTTTTCACCCAAACTGGATGACTCTTTCAGGTAATGATCAGTACAATAAGCCCACTTGGTTCCCAAAATTTCGTTCTTCTATGTTGAAGCGTTCGTTTCCAGTAACAGTTTGAATTTTGGCGTTTCACTCTGTTTTCTCCTATACTGATAGATGTATTTGGAACTCTAAATCAAACACGGTTTGTGCTAGCTTCTTGAAACTTGACACACTAAAGCAGTTTCACGTTCTATCTCTATGTTCTGTTTCCTCTTGATGTAGCCCTAAGCAGTGACTGGGGAGAACCACTTTCATTGAAAGGGGTTGCCAAGCTTCCAAATATTGCGAGTCTCCAGAAATCTCAGCAACTATTTTTTCACCCAAACTGGATGACACTTTCAGGTAATGATCAGTACACTAAGCCCACTTGGTTCCCCAAATTTTGTTCTTCTATGTTGAAGCGTTCGTTTCCAGTAACAGTTTCAATTTTGGTGTTTCACTCTGTTTTCTCCTATATTGGTAGATGTATTTGGAACTCTAAATCAAACACGGTTTGTGCTAGCTTCTTGAAACTTGACACAATAAAGCAGTTTCACGTTCTATCTCTATGTTCTGTTTCCTCTTGATGTAGCCCTAAGCAGTGACTGGGGAGAAACACTTTCATTGAAAGGGGTTGCCAAGCTTCCAAAAATTGCGAGTCTCCAGAAATCTCAGCAACTATTTTTTCACCCAAACTGGATGACTCTTTCAGGTAATGATCAGTACACTAAGCCCACTTGGTTCCCCAAATTTCGTTCTTCTATGTTGAAGCGTTCGTTTCCAGTAACAGTTTGAATTTTGGCGTTTCACTCTGTTTTCTCCTATACTGATAGATGTATTTGGAACTCTAAATCAAACACGGTTTGTGCTAGCTTCTTGAAACTTGACACAATAAAGCAGTTTCACGTTCTATCTCTATGTTCTGTTTCCTCTTGATGTAGCCCTAAGCAGTGACTGGGGAGAAACACTTTCATTGAAAGGGGTTGCCAAGCTTCCAAAAATTACGAGTCTCCAGAAATCACAGCAACTATTTTTTCACCCAAACTGGATGATACTTTCAGGTAATGATCAGTACACTAAGCCCACTTGGTTCCCCAAATTTCGTTCTTCTATGTTGAAGCGTTCGTTTCCAGTAACAGTTTGAATTTTGGCGTTTCACTCTGTGTTCTCCTATACTGATAGATGTATTTGGAACTCTAAATCAAACACGGTTTGTGCTAGCTTCTTGAAACTTGACACAATAAAGCAGTTTCACGTTCTATCTCTATGTTCTATTTCCTCTTGATGTAGCCCTAAGCAGTGACTGGGGAGAAACACTTTCATTGAAAGGGGTTGCCAAGCTTCCAAAAATTGCGAGTCTCCAGAAATCTCAGCAACTATTTTTTCACCCAAACTGGATGACTCTTTCAGGTAATGATCAGTACAATAAGCCCACTTGGTTCCCAAAATTTCGTTCTTCTATGTTGAAGCGTTCGTTTCCAGTAACAGTTTGAATTTTGGCGTTTCACTCTGTTTTCTCCTATACTGATAGATGTATTTGGAACTCTAAATCAAACACGGTTTGTGCTAGCTTCTTGAAACTTGACACACTAAAGCAGTTTCACGTTCTATCTCTATGTTCTGTTTCCTCTTGATGTAGCCCTAAGCAGTGACTGGGGAGAACCACTTTCATTGAAAGGGGTTGCCAAGCTTCCAAATATTGCGAGTCTCCAGAAATCTCAGCAACTATTTTTTCACCCAAACTGGATGACACTTTCAGGTAATGATCAGTACACTAAGCCCACTTGGTTCCCCAAATTTTGTTCTTCTATGTTGAAGCGTTCGTTTCCAGTAACAGTTTCAATTTTGGTGTTTCACTCTGTTTTCTCCTATATTGGTAGATGTATTTGGAACTCTAAATCAAACACGGTTTGTGCTAGCTTCTTGAAACTTGACACAATAAAGCAGTTTCACGTTCTATCTCTATGTTCTGTTTCCTCTTGATGTAGCCCTAAGCAGTGACTGGGGAGAAACACTTTCATTGAAAGGGGTTGCCAAGCTTCCAAATATTACGAGTCTCCAGAAATCTCAGCAACTATTTTTTCACCCAAACTGGATGATACTTTCAGGTAATGATCAGTACACTAAGCCCACTTGGTTCCCCAAATTTCGTTCTTCTATGTTGAAGCGTTCGTTTCCAGTAACAGTTTGAATTTTGGCGTTTCACTCTGTTTTCTCCTATACTGATAGATGTATTTGGAACTCTAAATCAAACACGGTTTGTGCTAGCTTCTTGAAACTTGACACAATAAAGCAGTTTCACGTTCTATCTCTATGTTCTGTTTCCTCTTGATGTAGCCCTAAGCAGTGACTGGGGAGAAACACTTTCATTGAAAGGGGTTGCCAAGCTTCCAAAAATTACGAGTCTCCAGAAATCTCAGCAACTATTTTTTCACCCAAACTGGATGATACTTTCAGGTAATGATCAGTACACTAAGCCCACTTGGTTCCCCAAATTTCGTTCTTCTATGTTGAAGCGTTCGTTTCCAGTAACAGTTTCAATTTTGGCGTTTCACTCTGTTTTCTCCTATTCTGATAGATGTATTTGGAACTCTAAATCAAACACGGTTTGTGCTAGCTTCTTGAAACTTGACACAATAAATCCGTTTCACGTTCTATCTCTATGTTCTATTTCCTCTTGATGTAGCCCTAAGCAGTGACTGGGGAGAAACACTTTCATTGAAAGGGGTTGCCAAGCTTCCAAAAATTGCGAGTCTCCAGAAATCTCAGCAACTATTTTTTCACCCAAACTGGATGACTCTTTCAGGTAATGATCAGTACACTAAGCCCACTTGGTTCCCCAAATTTCGTTCTTCTATGTTGAAGCGTTCGTTTCCAGTAACAGTTTGAATTTTGGCGTTTCACTCTGTTTTCTCCTATACTGATAGATGTATTTGGAACTCTAAATCAAACACGGTTTGTGCTAGCTTCTTGAAACTTGACACAATAAAGCAGTTTCACGTTCTATCTCTATGTTCTGTTTCCTCTTGATGTAGCCCTAAGCAGTGACTGGGGAGAAACACTTTCATTGAAAGGGGTTGCCAAGCTTCCAAAAATTGCGAGTCTCCAGAAATCTCAGCAACTATTTTTTCACCCAAACTGCATGACTCTTTCAGGTAATGATCAGTACACTAAGCCCACTTGGTTCCCCAAATTTCGTTCTTCTATGTTGAAGCGTTCGTTTCCAGTAACAGTTTCAATTTTGGCGTTTCACTCTGTTTTCTCCTATACTGATAGATGTATTTGGAACTCTAAATCAAACACGGTTTGTGCTAGCTTCTTGAAACTTGACACACTAAAGCAGTTTCACGTTCTATCTCTATGTTCTGTTTCCTCTTGATGTAGCCCTAAGCAGTGACTGGGGAGAAACACTTTCATTGAAAGGGGTTGCCAAGCTTCCAAAAATTGCGAGTCTCCAGAAATCTCAGCAACTATTTTTTCACCCAAACTGGATGATACTTTCAGGTAATGATCAGTACACTAAGCCCACTTGGTTCCCCAAATTTCGTTCTTCTATATTGAAGCGTTCGTTTCCAGTAACAGTTTGAATTTTGGCGTTTCACTCTGTGTTCTCCTATACTGATAGATGTATTTGGAACTCTAAATCAAACACGGTTTGTGCTAGCTTATTGAAACATGACACAATAAAGCAGTTTCACGTTCTATCTCTATGTTCTGTTTCCTCTTGATGTAACCCTAAGCAGTGACTGGGGAGAAACACTTTCATTGAAAGGGGTTGCCAAGCTTCCAAAAATTACGAGTCTCCAGAAATTTCAGCAACTATTTTTAACCCAAACTGGATGATACTTTCAGGTAATGATCAGTACACTAAGCCCACTTGGTTCCCCAAATTTTGTTCTTCTATGTTGAAGCGTTCGTTTCCAGTAACAGTTTGAATTTTGGCGTTTCACTCTGTTTTCTCCTATTCTGATAGATGTATTTGGAACTCTAAATCAAACACGGTTTGTGCTAGCTTCTTGAAACTTGACACAATAAATCAGTTTCACGTTCTATCTCTATGTTCTGTTTCCTCTTGATGTAGCCCTAAGCAGTGACTGGGGAGAAACACTTTCATTGAAAGGGGTTGCCAAGCTTCCAAAAATTACGAGTCTCCAGAAATCTCAGCAAATATTTTTTCACCCAAAGTGGATGATACTTTCAGGAAATGATCAGTACACTAAGCCCACTTGGTTCCCCAAATTTCGTTCTTCTATGTTGAAGCGTTCGTTTCCAGTAACAGTTTGAATTTTGGCGTTTCACTCTGTGTTCTCCTATACTGATAGATGTATTTGGAACTCTAAATCAAACACGGTTTGTGCTAGCTTCTTGAAACTTGACACAATAAAGCAGTTTCACGTTCTACCTCTATGTTCTATTTCCTCTTGATGTAGCCCTAAGCAGTGACTGGGGAGAAACACTTTCATTGAAAGGGGTTGCCAAGCTTCCAAAAATTGCGAGTCTCCAGAAATCTCAGCAACTATTTTTTCACCCAAACTGGATGACTCTTTCAGGTAATGATCAGTACACTAAGCCCACTTGGTTCCCCAAATTTCGTTCTTCTATGTTGAAGCGTTCGTTTCCAGTAACAGTTTGAATTTTGGCGTTTCACTCTGTTTTCTCCTATACTGATAGATGTATTTGGAACTGTAAATCAAACACGGTTTGTGCTAGCTTCTTGAAACTTGACACAATAAAGCAGTTTCACGTTCTATCTCTATGTTCTGTTTCCTCTTGATGTAGCCCTAAGCAGTGACTGGGGAGAAACACTTTCATTGAAAGGGGTTGCCAAGCTTCCAAAAATTACGAGTCTCCAGAAATCACAGCAACTATTTTTTCACCCAAACTGGATGATACTTTCAGGTAATGATCAGTACACTAAGCCCACTTGGTTCCCCAAATTTCGTTCTTCTATGTTGAAGCGTTCGTTTCCAGTAACAGTTTGAATTTTGGCGTTTCACTCTGTGTTCTCCTATACTGATAGATGTATTTGGAACTCTAAATCAAACACGGTTTGTGCTAGCTTCTTGAAACTTGACACAATAAAGCAGTTTCACGTTCTATCTCTATGTTCTATTTCCTCTTGATGTAGCCCTAAGCAGTGACTGGGGAGAAACACTTTCATTGAAAGGGGTTGCCAAGCTTCCAAAAATTGCGAGTCTCCAGAAATCTCAGCAACTATTTTTTCACCCAAACTGGATGACTCTTTCAGGTAATGATCAGTACAATAAGCCCACTTGGTTCCCAAAATTTCGTTCTTCTATGTTGAAGCGTTCGTTTCCAGTAACAGTTTGAATTTTGGCGTTTCACTCTGTTTTCTCCTATACTGATAGATGTATTTGGAACTCTAAATCAAACACGGTTTGTGCTAGCTTCTTGAAACTTGACACACTAAAGCAGTTTCACGTTCTATCTCTATGTTCTGTTTCCTCTTGATGTAGCCCTAAGCAGTGACTGGGGAGAACCACTTTCATTGAAAGGGGTTGCCAAGCTTCCAAATATTGCGAGTCTCCAGAAATCTCAGCAACTATTTTTTCACCCAAACTGGATGACACTTTCAGGTAATGATCAGTACACTAAGCCCACTTGGTTCCCCAAATTTTGTTCTTCTATGTTGAAGCGTTCGTTTCCAGTAACAGTTTCAATTTTGGTGTTTCACTCTGTTTTCTCCTATATTGGTAGATGTATTTGGAACTCTAAATCAAACACGGTTTGTGCTAGCTTCTTGAAACTTGACACAATAAAGCAGTTTCACGTTCTATCTCTATGTTCTGTTTCCTCTTGATGTAGCCCTAAGCAGTGACTGGGGAGAAACACTTTCATTGAAAGGGGTTGCCAAGCTTCCAAAAATTGCGAGTCTCCAGAAATCTCAGCAACTATTTTTTCACCCAAACTGGATGACTCTTTCAGGTAATGATCAGTACACTAAGCCCACTTGGTTCCCCAAATTTCGTTCTTCTATGTTGAAGCGTTCGTTTCCAGTAACAGTTTGAATTTTGGCGTTTCACTCTGTTTTCTCCTATACTGATAGATGTATTTGGAACTGTAAATCAAACACGGTTTGTGCTAGCTTCTTGAAACTTGACACAATAAAGCAGTTTCACGTTCTATCTCTATGTTCTGTTTCCTCTTGATGTAGCCCTAAGCA
This sequence comes from Spermophilus citellus, assembly GCF_964194105.1. Taxonomy (NCBI): domain Eukaryota; kingdom Metazoa; phylum Chordata; class Mammalia; order Rodentia; family Sciuridae; genus Spermophilus; species Spermophilus citellus. The sequence goes on from NW_027673144.1 coordinate 29,488, forward strand.
GTGACTGGGGAGAAACACTTTCATTGAAAGGGGTTGCCAAGCTTCCAAATATTACGAGTCTCCAGAAATCTCAGCAACTATTTTTTCACCCAAACTGGATGATACTTTCAGGTAATGATCAGTACACTAAGCCCACTTGGTTCCCCAAATTTCGTTCTTCTATGTTGAAGCGTTCGTTTCCAGTAACAGTTTCAATTTTGGCGTTTCACTCTGTTTTCTCCTATACTGATAGATGTATTTGGAACTCTAAATCAAACACGGTTTGTGCTAGCTTCTTGAAACTTGACACAATAAAGCAGTTTCACGTTCTATCTCTATGTTCTGTTTCCTCTTGATGTAGCCCTAAGCAGTGACTGGGGAGAAACACTTTCATTGAAAGGGGTTGCCAAGCTTCCAAAAATTACGAGTCTCCAGAAATCTCAGCAACTATTTTTTCACCCAAACTGGATGATACTTTCAGGTAATGATCAGTACACTAAGCCCACTTGGTTCCCCAAATTTCGTTCTTCTATGTTGAAGCGTTCGTTTCCAGTAACAGTTTCAATTTTGGCGTTTCACTCTGTTTTCTCCTATTCTGATAGATGTATTTGGAACTCTAAATCAAACACGGTTTGTGCTAGCTTCTTGAAACTTGACACAATAAATCCGTTTCACGTTCTATCTCTATGTTCTATTTCCTCTTGATGTAGCCCTAAGCAGTGACTGGGGAGAAACACTTTCATTGAAAGGGGTTGCCAAGCTTCCAAAAATTGCGAGTCTCCAGAAATCTCAGCAACTATTTTTTCACCCAAACTGGATGACTCTTTCAGGTAATGATCAGTACACTAAGCCCACTTGGTTCCCCAAATTTCGTTCTTCTATGTTGAAGCGTTCGTTTCCAGTAACAGTTTGAATTTTGGCGTTTCACTCTGTTTTCTCCTATACTGATAGATGTATTTGGAACTCTAAATCAAACACGGTTTGTGCTAGCTTCTTGAAACTTGACACAATAAAGCAGTTTCACGTTCTATCTCTATGTTCTGTTTCCTCTTGATGTAGCCCTAAGCAGTGACTGGGGAGAAACACTTTCATTGAAAGGGGTTGCCAAGCTTCCAAAAATTGCGAGTCTCCAGAAATCTCAGCAACTATTTTTTCACCCAAACTGCATGACTCTTTCAGGTAATGATCAGTACACTAAGCCCACTTGGTTCCCCAAATTTCGTTCTTCTATGTTGAAGCGTTCGTTTCCAGTAACAGTTTCAATTTTGGCGTTTCACTCTGTTTTCTCCTATACTGATAGATGTATTTGGAACTCTAAATCAAACACGGTTTGTGCTAGCTTCTTGAAACTTGACACACTAAAGCAGTTTCACGTTCTATCTCTATGTTCTGTTTCCTCTTGATGTAGCCCTAAGCAGTGACTGGGGAGAAACACTTTCATTGAAAGGGGTTGCCAAGCTTCCAAAAATTGCGAGTCTCCAGAAATCTCAGCAACTATTTTTTCACCCAAACTGGATGATACTTTCAGGTAATGATCAGTACACTAAGCCCACTTGGTTCCCCAAATTTCGTTCTTCTATATTGAAGCGTTCGTTTCCAGTAACAGTTTGAATTTTGGCGTTTCACTCTGTGTTCTCCTATACTGATAGATGTATTTGGAACTCTAAATCAAACGCGGTTTGTGCTAGCTTCTTGAAACTTGACACAATAAAGCAGTTTTACGTTCTATCTCTATGTTCTGTTTCCTCTTGATGTAGCCCTAAGCAGTGACTGGGGAGAAACACTTTCATTGAAAGGGGTTGCCAAGCTTCCAAAAATTGCGAGTCTCCAGAAATCTCAGCAACTATTTTTTCACCCAAACTGGATGACTCTTTCAGGTAATGATCAGTACACTAAGCCCACTTGGTTCCCCAAATTTCGTTCTTCTATGTTGAAGCGTTCGTTTCCAGTAACAGTTTGAATTTTGGCGTTTCACTCTGTTTTCTCCTATACTGATAGATGTATTTGGAACTGTAAATCAAACACGGTTTGTGCTAGCTTCTTGAAACTTGACACAATAAAGCAGTTTCACGTTCTATCTCTATGTTCTGTTTCCTCTTGATGTAGCCCTAAGCAGTGACTGGGGAGAAACACTTTCATTGAAAGGGGTTGCCAAGCTTCCAAAAATTACGAGTCTCCAGAAATCACAGCAACTATTTTTTCACCCAAACTGGATGATCCTTTCAGGTAATGATCAGTACACTAAGCCCACTTGGTTCCCCAAATTTCGTTCTTCTATGTTGAATCGTTCGTTTCCAGTAACAGTTTGAATTTTGGCGTTTCACTCTGTGTTCTCCTATACTGATAGATGTATTTGGAACTCTAAATCAAACACGGTTTGTGCTAGCTTCTTGAAACTTGACACAATAAAGCAGTTTCACGTTCTATCTCTATGTTCTATTTCCTCTTGATGTAGCCCTAAGCAGTGACTGGGGAGAAACACTTTCATTGAAAGGGGTTGCCAAGCTTCCAAAAATTGCGAGTCTCCAGAAATCACAGCAACTATTTTTTCACCCAAACTGGATGATACTTTCAGGTAATGATCAGTACACTAAGCCCACTTGGTTCCCCAAATTTCGTTCTTCTATGTTGAAGCGTTCGTTTCCAGTAACAGTTTGAATTTTGGCGTTTCACTCTGTGTTCTCCTATACTGATAGATGTATTTGGAACTCTAAATCAAACACGGTTTGTGCTAGCTTCTTGAAACTTGACACAATAAAGCAGTTTCACGTTCTATCTCTATGTTCTATTTCCTCTTGATGTAGCCCTAAGCAGTGACTGGGGAGAAACACTTTCATTGAAAGGTGTTGCCAAGCTTCCAAAAATTGCGAGTCTCCAGAAATCTCAGCAACTATTTTTTCACCCAAACTGGATGACTCTTTCAGGTAATGATCAGTACACTAAGCCCACTTGGTTCCCCAAATTTCGTTCTTCTATGTTGAAGCATTCGTTTCCAGTAACAGTTTGAATTTTGGCGTTTCACTCTGTTTTCTCCTATACTGATAGATGTATTTGGAACTCTAAATCAAACACGGTTTGTGCTAGCTTCCTGAAACTTGACACAATAAAGCAGTTTCACGTTCTATCTCTATGTTCTGTTTCCTCTTGATGTAGCCCTAAGCAGTGACTGGGGAGAAACACTTTCATTGAAAGGGGTTGCCAAGCTTCCAAAAATTACGAGTCTCCAGAAATCACAGCAACTATTTTTTCACCCAAACTGGATGATACTTTCAGGTAATGATCAGTACACTAAGCCCACTTGGTTCCCCAAATTTCGTTCTTCTATGTTGAAGCGTTCGTTTCCAGTAACAGTTTGAATTTTGGCGTTTCACTCTGTGTTCTCCTATACTGATAGATGTATTTGGAACTCTAAATCAAACACGGTTTGTGCTAGCTTCTTGAAACTTGACACAATAAAGCAGTTTCACGTTCTACCTCTATGTTCTATTTCCTCTTGATGTAGCCCTAAGCAGTGACTGGGGAGAAACACTTTCATTGAAAGGGGTTGCCAAGCTTCCAAAAATTGCGAGTCTCCAGAAATCTCAGCAACTATTTTTTCACCCAAACTGGATGACTCTTTCAGGTAATGATCAGTACACTAAGCCCACTTGGTTCCCCAAATTTCGTTCTTCTATGTTGAAGCGTTCGTTTCCAGTAACAGTTTGAATTTTGGCGTTTCACTCTGTTTTCTCCTATACTGATAGATGTATTTGGAACTGTAAATCAAACACGGTTTGTGCTAGCTTCTTGAAACTTGACACAATAAAGCAGTTTCACGTTCTATCTCTATGTTCTGTTTCCTCTTGATGTAGCCCTAAGCAGTGACTGGGGAGAAACACTTTCATTGAAAGGGGTTGCCAAGCTTCCAAAAATTACGAGTCTCCAGAAATCACAGCAACTATTTTTTCACCCAAACTGGATGATACTTTCAGGTAATGATCAGTACACTAAGCCCACTTGGTTCCCCAAATTTCGTTCTTCTATGTTGAAGCGTTCGTTTCCAGTAACAGTTTGAATTTTGGCGTTTCACTCTGTGTTCTCCTATACTGATAGATGTATTTGGAACTCTAAATCAAACACGGTTTGTGCTAGCTTCTTGAAACTTGACACAATAAAGCAGTTTCACGTTCTATCTCTATGTTCTATTTCCTCTTGATGTAGCCCTAAGCAGTGACTGGGGAGAAACACTTTCATTGAAAGGGGTTGCCAAGCTTCCAAAAATTGCGAGTCTCCAGAAATCTCAGCAACTATTTTTTCACCCAAACTGGATGACTCTTTCAGGTAATGATCAGTACAATAAGCCCACTTGGTTCCCAAAATTTCGTTCTTCTATGTTGAAGCGTTCGTTTCCAGTAACAGTTTGAATTTTGGCGTTTCACTCTGTTTTCTCCTATACTGATAGATGTATTTGGAACTCTAAATCAAACACGGTTTGTGCTAGCTTCTTGAAACTTGACACACTAAAGCAGTTTCACGTTCTATCTCTATGTTCTGTTTCCTCTTGATGTAGCCCTAAGCAGTGACTGGGGAGAACCACTTTCATTGAAAGGGGTTGCCAAGCTTCCAAATATTGCGAGTCTCCAGAAATCTCAGCAACTATTTTTTCACCCAAACTGGATGACACTTTCAGGTAATGATCAGTACACTAAGCCCACTTGGTTCCCCAAATTTTGTTCTTCTATGTTGAAGCGTTCGTTTCCAGTAACAGTTTCAATTTTGGTGTTTCACTCTGTTTTCTCCTATATTGGTAGATGTATTTGGAACTCTAAATCAAACACGGTTTGTGCTAGCTTCTTGAAACTTGACACAATAAAGCAGTTTCACGTTCTATCTCTATGTTCTGTTTCCTCTTGATGTAGCCCTAAGCAGTGACTGGGGAGAAACACTTTCATTGAAAGGGGTTGCCAAGCTTCCAAAAATTGCGAGTCTCCAGAAATCTCAGCAACTATTTTTTCACCCAAACTGGATGACTCTTTCAGGTAATGATCAGTACACTAAGCCCACTTGGTTCCCCAAATTTTGTTCTTCTATGTTGAAGCGTTCGTTTCCAGTAACAGTTTGAATTTTGGCGTTTCACTCTGTTTTCTCCTATTCTGATAGATGTATTTGGAACTCTAAATCAAACACGGTTTGTGCTAGCTTCTTGAAACTTGACACAATAAATCAGTTTCACGTTCTATCTCTATGTTCTGTTTCCTCTTGATGTAGCCCTAAGCAGTGACTGGGGAGAAACACTTTCATTGAAAGGGGTTGCCAAGCTTCCAAAAATTACGAGTCTCCAGAAATCTCAGCAAATATTTTTTCACCCAAAGTGGATGATACTTTCAGGAAATGATCAGTACACTAAGCCCACTTGGTTCCCCAAATTTCGTTCTTCTATATTGAAGCGTTCGTTTCCAGTAACAGTTTGAATTTTGGCGTTTCACTCTGTGTTCTCCTATACTGATAGATGTATTTGGAACTCTAAATCAAACGCGGTTTGTGCTAGCTTCTTGAAACTTGACACAATAAAGCAGTTTTACGTTCTATCTCTATGTTCTGTTTCCTCTTGATGTAGCCCTAAGCAGTGACTGGGGAGAAACACTTTCATTGAAAGGGGTTGCCAAGCTTCCAAAAATTGCGAGTCTCCAGAAATCTCAGCAACTATTTTTTCACCCAAACTGGATGACTCTTTCAGGTAATGATCAGTACACTAAGCCCACTTGGTTCCCCAAATTTCGTTCTTCTATGTTGAAGCGTTCGTTTCCAGTAACAGTTTGAATTTTGGCGTTTCACTCTGTTTTCTCCTATACTGATAGATGTATTTGGAACTGTAAATCAAACACGGTTTGTGCTAGCTTCTTGAAACTTGACACAATAAAGCAGTTTCACGTTCTATCTCTATGTTCTGTTTCCTCTTGATGTAGCCCTAAGCAGTGACTGGGGAGAAACACTTTCATTGAAAGGGGTTGCCAAGCTTCCAAAAATTACGAGTCTCCAGAAATCACAGCAACTATTTTTTCACCCAAACTGGATGATCCTTTCAGGTAATGATCAGTACACTAAGCCCACTTGGTTCCCCAAATTTCGTTCTTCTATGTTGAATCGTTCGTTTCCAGTAACAGTTTGAATTTTGGCGTTTCACTCTGTGTTCTCCTATACTGATAGATGTATTTGGAACTCTAAATCAAACACGGTTTGTGCTAGCTTCTTGAAACTTGACACAATAAAGCAGTTTCACGTTCTATCTCTATGTTCTATTTCCTCTTGATGTAGCCCTAAGCAGTGACTGGGGAGAAACACTTTCATTGAAAGGGGTTGCCAAGCTTCCAAAAATTGCGAGTCTCCAGAAATCACAGCAACTATTTTTTCACCCAAACTGGATGATACTTTCAGGTAATGATCAGTACACTAAGCCCACTTGGTTCCCCAAATTTCGTTCTTCTATGTTGAAGCGTTCGTTTCCAGTAACAGTTTGAATTTTGGCGTTTCACTCTGTGTTCTCCTATACTGATAGATGTATTTGGAACTCTAAATCAAACACGGTTTGTGCTAGCTTCTTGAAACTTGACACAATAAAGCAGTTTCACGTTCTATCTCTATGTTCTATTTCCTCTTGATGTAGCCCTAAGCAGTGACTGGGGAGAAACACTTTCATTGAAAGGTGTTGCCAAGCTTCCAAAAATTGCGAGTCTCCAGAAATCTCAGCAACTATTTTTTCACCCAAACTGGATGACTCTTTCAGGTAATGATCAGTACACTAAGCCCACTTGGTTCCCCAAATTTCGTTCTTCTATGTTGAAGCATTCGTTTCCAGTAACAGTTTGAATTTTGGCGTTTCACTCTGTTTTCTCCTATACTGATAGATGTATTTGGAACTCTAAATCAAACACGGTTTGTGCTAGCTTCCTGAAACTTGACACAATAAAGCAGTTTCACGTTCTATCTCTATGTTCTGTTTCCTCTTGATGTAGCCCTAAGCAGTGACTGGGGAGAAACACTTTCATTGAAAGGGGTTGCCAAGCTTCCAAAAATTACGAGTCTCCAGAAATCACAGCAACTATTTTTTCACCCAAACTGGATGATACTTTCAGGTAATGATCAGTACACTAAGCCCACTTGGTTCCCCAAATTTCGTTCTTCTATGTTGAAGCGTTCGTTTCCAGTAACAGTTTGAATTTTGGCGTTTCACTCTGTGTTCTCCTATACTGATAGATGTATTTGGAACTCTAAATCAAACACGGTTTGTGCTAGCTTCTTGAAACTTGACACAATAAAGCAGTTTCACGTTCTACCTCTATGTTCTATTTCCTCTTGATGTAGCCCTAAGCAGTGACTGGGGAGAAACACTTTCATTGAAAGGGGTTGCCAAGCTTCCAAAAATTGCGAGTCTCCAGAAATCTCAGCAACTATTTTTTCACCCAAACTGGATGACTCTTTCAGGTAATGATCAGTACACTAAGCCCACTTGGTTCCCCAAATTTCGTTCTTCTATGTTGAAGCGTTCGTTTCCAGTAACAGTTTGAATTTTGGCGTTTCACTCTGTTTTCTCCTATACTGATAGATGTATTTGGAACTGTAAATCAAACACGGTTTGTGCTAGCTTCTTGAAACTTGACACAATAAAGCAGTTTCACGTTCTATCTCTATGTTCTGTTTCCTCTTGATGTAGCCCTAAGCAGTGACTGGGGAGAAACACTTTCATTGAAAGGGGTTGCCAAGCTTCCAAAAATTACGAGTCTCCAGAAATCACAGCAACTATTTTTTCACCCAAACTGGATGATACTTTCAGGTAATGATCAGTACACTAAGCCCACTTGGTTCCCCAAATTTCGTTCTTCTATGTTGAAGCGTTCGTTTCCAGTAACAGTTTGAATTTTGGCGTTTCACTCTGTGTTCTCCTATACTGATAGATGTATTTGGAACTCTAAATCAAACACGGTTTGTGCTAGCTTCTTGAAACTTGACACAATAAAGCAGTTTCACGTTCTATCTCTATGTTCTATTTCCTCTTGATGTAGCCCTAAGCAGTGACTGGGGAGAAACACTTTCATTGAAAGGGGTTGCCAAGCTTCCAAAAATTGCGAGTCTCCAGAAATCTCAGCAACTATTTTTTCACCCAAACTGGATGACTCTTTCAGGTAATGATCAGTACAATAAGCCCACTTGGTTCCCAAAATTTCGTTCTTCTATGTTGAAGCGTTCGTTTCCAGTAACAGTTTGAATTTTGGCGTTTCACTCTGTTTTCTCCTATACTGATAGATGTATTTGGAACTCTAAATCAAACACGGTTTGTGCTAGCTTCTTGAAACTTGACACACTAAAGCAGTTTCACGTTCTATCTCTATGTTCTGTTTCCTCTTGATGTAGCCCTAAGCAGTGACTGGGGAGAACCACTTTCATTGAAAGGGGTTGCCAAGCTTCCAAATATTGCGAGTCTCCAGAAATCTCAGCAACTATTTTTTCACCCAAACTGGATGACACTTTCAGGTAATGATCAGTACACTAAGCCCACTTGGTTCCCCAAATTTTGTTCTTCTATGTTGAAGCGTTCGTTTCCAGTAACAGTTTCAATTTTGGTGTTTCACTCTGTTTTCTCCTATATTGGTAGATGTATTTGGAACTCTAAATCAAACACGGTTTGTGCTAGCTTCTTGAAACTTGACACAATAAAGCAGTTTCACGTTCTATCTCTATGTTCTGTTTCCTCTTGATGTAGCCCTAAGCAGTGACTGGGGAGAAACACTTTCATTGAAAGGGGTTGCCAAGCTTCCAAAAATTGCGAGTCTCCAGAAATCTCAGCAACTATTTTTTCACCCAAACTGGATGACTCTTTCAGGTAATGATCAGTACACTAAGCCCACTTGGTTCCCCAAATTTCGTTCTTCTATGTTGAAGCGTTCGTTTCCAGTAACAGTTTGAATTTTGGCGTTTCACTCTGTTTTCTCCTATACTGATAGATGTATTTGGAACTGTAAATCAAACACGGTTTGTGCTAGCTTCTTGAAACTTGACACAATAAAGCAGTTTCACGTTCTATCTCTATGTTCTGTTTCCTCTTGATGTAGCCCTAAGCAGTGACTGGGGAGAAACACTTTCATTGAAAGGGGTTGCCAAGCTTCCAAAAATTACGAGTCTCCAGAAATCACAGCAACTATTTTTTCACCCAAACTGGATGATACTTTCAGGTAATGATCAGTACACTAAGCCCACTTGGTACCCAAATTTCGTTCTTCTATGTTGAAGCGTTCGTTTCCAGTAACAGTTTGAATTTTGGCGTTTCACTCTGTGTTCTCCTATACTGATAGATGTATTTGGAACTCTAAATCAAACACGGTTTGTGCTAGCTTCTTGAAACTTGACACAATAAAGCAGTTTCACGTTCTATCTCTATGTTCTATTTCCTCTTGATGTAGCCCTAAGCAGTGACTGGGGAGAAACACTTTCATTGAAAGGGGTTGCCAAGCTTCCAAAAATTGCGAGTCTCCAGAAATCTCAGCAACTATTTTTTCACCCAAACTGGATGACTCTTTCAGGTAATGATCAGTACAATAAGCCCACTTGGTTCCCAAAATTTCGTTCTTCTATGTTGAAGCGTTCGTTTCCAGTAACAGTTTGAATTTTGGCGTTTCACTCTGTTTTCTCCTATACTGATAGATGTATTTGGAACTCTAAATCAAACACGGTTTGTGCTAGCTTCTTGAAACTTGACACACTAAAGCAGTTTCACGTTCTATCTCTATGTTCTGTTTCCTCTTGATGTAGCCCTAAGCAGTGACTGGGGAGAACCACTTTCATTGAAAGGGGTTGCCAAGCTTCCAAATATTGCGAGTCTCCAGAAATCTCAGCAACTATTTTTTCACCCAAACTGGATGACACTTTCAGGTAATGATCAGTACACTAAGCCCACTTGGTTCCCCAAATTTTGTTCTTCTATGTTGAAGCGTTCGTTTCCAGTAACAGTTTCAATTTTGGTGTTTCACTCTGTTTTCTCCTATATTGGTAGATGTATTTGGAACTCTAAATCAAACACGGTTTGTGCTAGCTTCTTGAAACTTGACACAATAAAGCAGTTTCACGTTCTATCTCTATGTTCTGTTTCCTCTTGATGTAGCCCTAAGCAGTGACTGGGGAGAAACACTTTCATTGAAAGGGGTTGCCAAGCTTCCAAATATTACGAGTCTCCAGAAATCTCAGCAACTATTTTTTCACCCAAACTGGATGATACTTTCAGGTAATGATCAGTACACTAAGCCCACTTGGTTCCCCAAATTTCGTTCTTCTATGTTGAAGCGTTCGTTTCCAGTAACAGTTTGAATTTTGGCGTTTCACTCTGTTTTCTCCTATACTGATAGATGTATTTGGAACTCTAAATCAAACACGGTTTGTGCTAGCTTCTTGAAACTTGACACAATAAAGCAGTTTCACGTTCTATCTCTATGTTCTGTTTCCTCTTGATGTAGCCCTAAGCAGTGACTGGGGAGAAACACTTTCATTGAAAGGGGTTGCCAAGCTTCCAAAAATTACGAGTCTCCAGAAATCTCAGCAACTATTTTTTCACCCAAACTGGATGATACTTTCAGGTAATGATCAGTACACTAAGCCCACTTGGTTCCCCAAATTTCGTTCTTCTATGTTGAAGCGTTCGTTTCCAGTAACAGTTTCAATTTTGGCGTTTCACTCTGTTTTCTCCTATTCTGATAGATGTATTTGGAACTCTAAATCAAACACGGTTTGTGCTAGCTTCTTGAAACATGACACAATAAATCCGTTTCACGTTCTATCTCTATGTTCTATTTCCTCTTGATGTAGCCCTAAGCAGTGACTGGGGAGAAACACTTTCATTGAAAGGGGTTGCCAAGCTTCCAAAAATTGCGAGTCTCCAGAAATCTCAGCAACTATTTTTTCACCCAAACTGGATGACTCTTTCAGGTAATGATCAGTACACTAAGCCCACTTGGTTCCCCAAATTTCGTTCTTCTATGTTGAAGCGTTCGTTTCCAGTAACAGTTTGAATTTTGGCGTTTCACTCTGTTTTCTCCTATACTGATAGATGTATTTGGAACTCTAAATCAAACACGGTTTGTGCTAGCTTCTTGAAACTTGACACAATAAAGCAGTTTCACGTTCTATCTCTATGTTCTGTTTCCTCTTGATGTAGCCCTAAGCAGTGACTGGGGAGAAACACTTTCATTGAAAGGGGTTGCCAAGCTTCCAAGAATTGCGAGTCTCCAGAAATCTCAGCAACTATTTTTTCACCCAAACTGCATGACTCTTTCAGGTAATGATCAGTACACTAAGCCCACTTGGTTCCCCAAATTTCGTTCTTCTATATTGAAGCGTTCGTTTCCAGTAACAGTTTGAATTTTGGCGTTTCACTCTGTGTTCTCCTATACTGATAGATGTATTTGGAACTCTAAATCAAACACGGTTTGTGCTAGCTTATTGAAACATGACACAATAAAGCAGTTTCACGTTCTATCTCTATGTTCTGTTTCCTCTTGATGTAACCCTAAGCAGTGACTGGGGAGAAACACTTTCATTGAAAGGGGTTGCCAAGCTTCCAAAAATTACGAGTCTCCAGAAATTTCAGCAACTATTTTTAACCCAAACTGGATGATACTTTCAGGTAATGATCAGTACACTAAGCCCACTTGGTTCCCCAAATTTTGTTCTTCTATGTTGAAGCGTTCGTTTCCAGTAACAGTTTCAATTTTGGTGTTTCACTCTGTTTTCTCCTATATTGGTAGATGTATTTGGAACTCTAAATCAAACACGGTTTGTGCTAGCTTCTTGAAACTTGACACAATAAAGCAGTTTCACGTTCTATCTCTATGTTCTGTTTCCTCTTGATGTAGCCCTAAGCAGTGACTGGGGAGAAACACTTTCATTGAAAGGGGTTGCCAAGCTTCCAAATATTACGAGTCTCCAGAAATCTCAGCAACTATTTTTTCACCCAAACTGGATGATACTTTCAGGTAATGATCAGTACACTAAGCCCACTTGGTTCCCCAAATTTCGTTCTTCTATGTTGAAGCGTTCGTTTCCAGTAACAGTTTGAATTTTGGCGTTTCACTCTGTTTTCTCCTATACTGATAGATGTATTTGGAACTCTAAATCAAACACGGTTTGTGCTAGCTTCTTGAAACTTGACACAATAAAGCAGTTTCACGTTCTATCTCTATGTTCTGTTTCCTCTTGATGTAGCCCTAAGCAGTGACTGGGGAGAAACACTTTCATTGAAAGGGGTTGCCAAGCTTCCAAAAATTACGAGTCTCCAGAAATCTCAGCAACTATTTTTTCACCCAAACTGGATGATACTTTCAGGTAATGATCAGTACACTAAGCCCACTTGGTTCCCCAAATTTCGTTCTTCTATGTTGAAGCGTTCGTTTCCAGTAACAGTTTCAATTTTGGCGTTTCACTCTGTTTTCTCCTATTCTGATAGATGTATTTGGAACTCTAAATCAAACACGGTTTGTGCTAGCTTCTTGAAACTTGACACAATAAATCCGTTTCACGTTCTATCTCTATGTTCTATTTCCTCTTGATGTAGCCCTAAGCAGTGACTGGGGAGAAACACTTTCATTGAAAGGGGTTGCCAAGCTTCCAAAAATTGCGAGTCTCCAGAAATCTCAGCAACTATTTTTTCACCCAAACTGGATGACTCTTTCAGGTAATGATCAGTACACTAAGCCCACTTGGTTCCCCAAATTTCGTTCTTCTATGTTGAAGCGTTCGTTTCCAGTAACAGTTTGAATTTTGGCGTTTCACTCTGTTTTCTCCTATACTGATAGATGTATTTGGAACTCTAAATCAAACACGGTTTGTGCTAGCTTCTTGAAACTTGACACAATAAAGCAGTTTCACGTTCTATCTCTATGTTCTGTTTCCTCTTGATGTAGCCCTAAGCAGTGACTGGGGAGAAACACTTTCATTGAAAGGGGTTGCCAAGCTTCCAAGAATTGCGAGTCTCCAGAAATCTCAGCAACTATTTTTTCACCCAAACTGCATGACTCTTTCAGGTAATGATCAGTACACTAAGCCCACTTGGTTCCCCAAATTTCGTTCTTCTATATTGAAGCGTTCGTTTCCAGTAACAGTTTGAATTTTGGCGTTTCACTCTGTGTTCTCCTATACTGATAGATGTATTTGGAACTCTAAATCAAACACGGTTTGTGCTAGCTTATTGAAACATGACACAATAAAGCAGTTTCACGTTCTATCTCTATGTTCTGTTTCCTCTTGATGTAACCCTAAGCAGTGACTGGGGAGAAACACTTTCATTGAAAGGGGTTGCCAAGCTTCCAAAAATTACGAGTCTCCAGAAATTTCAGCAACTATTTTTAACCCAAACTGGATGATACTTTCAGGTAATGATCAGTACACTAAGCCCACTTGGTTCCCCAAATTTTGTTCTTCTATGTTGAAGCGTTCGTTTCCAGTAACAGTTTCAATTTTGGTGTTTCACTCTGTTTTCTCCTATATTGGTAGATGTATTTGGAACTCTAAATCAAACACGGTTTGTGCTAGCTTCTTGAAACTTGACACAATAAAGCAGTTTCACGTTCTATCTCTATGTTCTGTTTCCTCTTGATGTAGCCCTAAGCAGTGACTGGGGAGAAACACTTTCATTGAAAGGGGTTGCCAAGCTTCCAAATATTACGAGTCTCCAGAAATCTCAGCAACTATTTTTTCACCCAAACTGGATGATACTTTCAGGTAATGATCAGTACACTAAGCCCACTTGGTTCCCCAAATTTCGTTCTTCTATGTTGAAGCGTTCGTTTCCAGTAACAGTTTGAATTTTGGCGTTTCACTCTGTTTTCTCCTATACTGATAGATGTATTTGGAACTCTAAATCAAACACGGTTTGTGCTAGCTTCTTGAAACTTGACACAATAAAGCAGTTTCACGTTCTATCTCTATGTTCTGTTTCCTCTTGATGTAGCCCTAAGCAGTGACTGGGGAGAAACACTTTCATTGAAAGGGGTTGCCAAGCTTCCAAAAATTACGAGTCTCCAGAAATCTCAGCAACTATTTTTTCACCCAAACTGGATGATACTTTCAGGTAATGATCAGTACACTAAGCCCACTTGGTTCCCCAAATCTCGTTCTTCTATGTTGAAGCGTTCGTTTCCAGTAACAGTTTCAATTTTGGCGTTTCACTCTGTTTTCTCCTATTCTGATAGATGTATTTGGAACTCTAAATCAAACACGGTTTGTGCTAGCTTCTTGAAACTTGACACAATAAATCCGTTTCACGTTCTATCTCTATGTTCTATTTCCTCTTGATGTAGCCCTAAGCAGTGACTGGGGAGAAACACTTTCATTGAAAGGGGTTGCCAAGCTTCCAAAAATTGCGAGTCTCCAGAAATCTCAGCAACTATTTTTTCACCCAAACTGGATGACTCTTTCAGGTAATGATCAGTACACTAAGCCCACTTGGTTCCCCAAATTTCGTTCTTCTATGTTGAAGCGTTCGTTTCCAGTAACAGTTTGAATTTTGGCGTTTCACTCTGTTTTCTCCTATACTGATAGATGTATTTGGAACTCTAAATCAAACACGGTTTGTGCTAGCTTCTTGAAACTTGACACAATAAAGCAGTTTCACGTTCTATCTCTATGTTCTGTTTCCTCTTGATGTAGCCCTAAGCAGTGACTGGGGAGAAACACTTTCATTGAAAGGGGTTGCCAAGCTTCCAAAAATTGCGAGTCTCCAGAAATCTCAGCAACTATTTTTTCACCCAAACTGCATGACTCTTTCAGGTAATGATCAGTACACTAAGCCCACTTGGTTCCCCAAATTTCCTTCTTCTATGTTGAAGCGTTCGTTTCCAGTAACAGTTTGAATTTTGGCGTTTCACTCTGTTTTCTCCTATACTGATAGATGTATTTGGAACTCTAAATCAAACACGGTTTGTGCTAGCTTCTTGAAACTTGACACACTAAAGCAGTTTCACGTTCTATCTCTATGTTCTGTTTCCTCTTGATGTAGCCCTAAGCAGTGACTGGGGAGAAACACTTTCATTGAAAGGGGTTGCCAAGCTTCCAAAAATTGCGAGTCTCCAGAAATCTCAGCAACTATTTTTTCACCCAAACTGGATGATACTTTCAGGTAATGATCAGTACACTAAGCCCACTTGGTTCCCCAAATTTCGTTCTTCTATATTGAAGCGTTCGTTTCCAGTAACAGTTTGAATTTTGGCGTTTCACTCTGTTTTCTCCTATACTGATAGATGTATTTGGAACTCTAAATCAAACACGGTTTGTGCTAGCTTCTTGAAACTTGACACACTAAAGCAGTTTCACGTTCTATCTCTATGTTCTGTTTCCTCTTGATGTAGCCCTAAGCAGTGACTGGGGAGAACCACTTTCATTGAAAGGGGTTGCCAAGCTTCCAAATATTGCGAGTCTCCAGAAATCTCAGCAACTATTTTTTCACCCAAACTGGATGACACTTTCAGGTAATGATCAGTACACTAAGCCCACTTGGTTCCCCAAATTTTGTTCTTCTATGTTGAAGCGTTCGTTTCCAGTAACAGTTTCAATTTTGGTGTTTCACTCTGTTTTCTCCTATATTGGTAGATGTATTTGGAACTCTAAATCAAACACGGTTTGTGCTAGCTTCTTGAAACTTGACACAATAAAGCAGTTTCACGTTCTATCTCTATGTTCTGTTTCCTCTTGATGTAGCCCTAAGCAGTGACTGGGGAGAAACACTTTCATTGAAAGGGGTTGCCAAGCTTCCAAATATTACGAGTCTCCAGAAATCTCAGCAACTATTTTTTCACCCAAACTGGATGATACTTTCAGGTAATGATCAGTACACTAAGCCCACTTGGTTCCCCAAATTTCGTTCTTCTATGTTGAAGCGTTCGTTTCCAGTAACAGTTTGAATTTTGGCGTTTCACTCTGTTTTCTCCTATACTGATAGATGTATTTGGAACTCTAAATCAAACACGGTTTGTGCTAGCTTCTTGAAACTTGACACAATAAAGCAGTTTCACGTTCTATCTCTATGTTCTGTTTCCTCTTGATGTAGCCCTAAGCAGTGACTGGGGAGAAACACTTTCATTGAAAGGGGTTGCCAAGCTTCCAAAAATTACGAGTCTCCAGAAATCTCAGCAACTATTTTTTCACCCAAACTGGATGATACTTTCAGGTAATGATCAGTACACTAAGCCCACTTGGTTCCCCAAATTTCGTTCTTCTATGTTGAAGCGTTCGTTTCCAGTAACAGTTTCAATTTTGGCGTTTCACTCTGTTTTCTCCTATTCTGATAGATGTATTTGGAACTCTAAATCAAACACGGTTTGTGCTAGCTTCTTGAAACATGACACAATAAATCCGTTTCACGTTCTATCTCTATGTTCTATTTCCTCTTGATGTAGCCCTAAGCAGTGACTGGGGAGAAACACTTTCATTGAAAGGGGTTGCCAAGCTTCCAAAAATTGCGAGTCTCCAGAAATCTCAGCAACTATTTTTTCACCCAAACTGGATGACTCTTTCAGGTAATGATCAGTACACTAAGCCCACTTGGTTCCCCAAATTTCGTTCTTCTATGTTGAAGCGTTCGTTTCCAGTAACAGTTTGAATTTTGGCGTTTCACTCTGTTTTCTCCTATACTGATAGATGTATTTGGAACTCTAAATCAAACACGGTTTGTGCTAGCTTCTTGAAACTTGACACAATAAAGCAGTTTCACGTTCTATCTCTATGTTCTGTTTCCTCTTGATGTAGCCCTAAGCAGTGACTGGGGAGAAACACTTTCATTGAAAGGGGTTGCCAAGCTTCCAAGAATTGCGAGTCTCCAGAAATCTCAGCAACTATTTTTTCACCCAAACTGCATGACTCTTTCAGGTAATGATCAGTACACTAAGCCCACTTGGTTCCCCAAATTTCGTTCTTCTATATTGAAGCGTTCGTTTCCAGTAACAGTTTGAATTTTGGCGTTTCACTCTGTGTTCTCCTATACTGATAGATGTATTTGGAACTCTAAATCAAACACGGTTTGTGCTAGCTTATTGAAACATGACACAATAAAGCAGTTTCACGTTCTATCTCTATGTTCTGTTTCCTCTTGATGTAACCCTAAGCAGTGACTGGGGAGAAACACTTTCATTGAAAGGGGTTGCCAAGCTTCCAAAAATTACGAGTCTCCAGAAATTTCAGCAACTATTTTTAACCCAAACTGGATGATACTTTCAGGTAATGATCAGTACACTAAGCCCACTTGGTTCCCCAAATTTTGTTCTTCTATGTTGAAGCGTTCGTTTCCAGTAACAGTTTCAATTTTGGTGTTTCACTCTGTTTTCTCCTATATTGGTAGATGTATTTGGAACTCTAAATCAAACACGGTTTGTGCTAGCTTCTTGAAACTTGACACAATAAAGCAGTTTCACGTTCTATCTCTATGTTCTGTTTCCTCTTGATGTAGCCCTAAGCAGTGACTGGGGAGAAACACTTTCATTGAAAGGGGTTGC
This sequence comes from Spermophilus citellus, assembly GCF_964194105.1. Lineage (NCBI taxonomy): Eukaryota > Metazoa > Chordata > Mammalia > Rodentia > Sciuridae > Spermophilus > Spermophilus citellus. The sequence continues at coordinate 46,971 of NW_027673144.1, forward strand.
CAAGCTTCCAAATATTACGAGTCTCCAGAAATCTCAGCAACTATTTTTTCACCCAAACTGGATGATACTTTCAGGTAATGATCAGTACACTAAGCCCACTTGGTTCCCCAAATTTCGTTCTTCTATGTTGAAGCGTTCGTTTCCAGTAACAGTTTGAATTTTGGCGTTTCACTCTGTTTTCTCCTATACTGATAGATGTATTTGGAACTCTAAATCAAACACGGTTTGTGCTAGCTTCTTGAAACTTGACACAATAAAGCAGTTTCACGTTCTATCTCTATGTTCTGTTTCCTCTTGATGTAGCCCTAAGCAGTGACTGGGGAGAAACACTTTCATTGAAAGGGGTTGCCAAGCTTCCAAAAATTACGAGTCTCCAGAAATCTCAGCAACTATTTTTTCACCCAAACTGGATGATACTTTCAGGTAATGATCAGTACACTAAGCCCACTTGGTTCCCCAAATTTCGTTCTTCTATGTTGAAGCGTTCGTTTCCAGTAACAGTTTCAATTTTGGCGTTTCACTCTGTTTTCTCCTATTCTGATAGATGTATTTGGAACTCTAAATCAAACACGGTTTGTGCTAGCTTCTTGAAACTTGACACAATAAATCCGTTTCACGTTCTATCTCTATGTTCTATTTCCTCTTGATGTAGCCCTAAGCAGTGACTGGGGAGAAACACTTTCATTGAAAGGGGTTGCCAAGCTTCCAAAAATTGCGAGTCTCCAGAAATCTCAGCAACTATTTTTTCACCCAAACTGGATGACTCTTTCAGGTAATGATCAGTACACTAAGCCCACTTGGTTCCCCAAATTTCGTTCTTCTATGTTGAAGCGTTCGTTTCCAGTAACAGTTTGAATTTTGGCGTTTCACTCTGTTTTCTCCTATACTGATAGATGTATTTGGAACTCTAAATCAAACACGGTTTGTGCTAGCTTCTTGAAACTTGACACAATAAAGCAGTTTCACGTTCTATCTCTATGTTCTGTTTCCTCTTGATGTAGCCCTAAGCAGTGACTGGGGAGAAACACTTTCATTGAAAGGGGTTGCCAAGCTTCCAAAAATTGCGAGTCTCCAGAAATCTCAGCAACTATTTTTTCACCCAAACTGCATGACTCTTTCAGGTAATGATCAGTACACTAAGCCCACTTGGTTCCCCAAATTTCGTTCTTCTATGTTGAAGCGTTCGTTTCCAGTAACAGTTTGAATTTTGGCGTTTCACTCTGTTTTCTCCTATACTGATAGATGTATTTGGAACTCTAAATCAAACACGGTTTGTGCTAGCTTCTTGAAACTTGACACACTAAAGCAGTTTCACGTTCTATCTCTATGTTCTGTTTCCTCTTGATGTAGCCCTAAGCAGTGACTGGGGAGAAACACTTTCATTGAAAGGGGTTGCCAAGCTTCCAAAAATTGCGAGTCTCCAGAAATCTCAGCAACTATTTTTTCACCCAAACTGGATGATACTTTCAGGTAATGATCAGTACACTAAGCCCACTTGGTTCCCCAAATTTCGTTCTTCTATATTGAAGCGTTCGTTTCCAGTAACAGTTTGAATTTTGGCGTTTCACTCTGTGTTCTCCTATACTGATAGATGTATTTGGAACTGTAAATCAAACACGGTTTGTGCTAGCTTCTTGAAACTTGACACAATAAAGCAGTTTCACGTTCTATCTCTATGTTCTGTTTCCTCTTGATGTAGCCCTAAGCAGTGACTGGGGAGAAACACTTTCATTGAAAGGGGTTGCCAAGCTTCCAAAAATTACGAGTCTCCAGAAATCACAGCAACTATTTTTTCACCCAAACTGGATGATACTTTCAGGTAATGATCAGTACACTAAGCCCACTTGGTTCCCCAAATTTCGTTCTTCTATGTTGAAGCGTTCGTTTCCAGTAACAGTTTGAATTTTGGCGTTTCACTCTGTGTTCTCCTATACTGATAGATGTATTTGGAACTCTAAATCAAACACGGTTTGTGCTAGCTTCTTGAAACTTGACACAATAAAGCAGTTTCACGTTCTATCTCTATGTTCTATTTCCTCTTGATGTAGCCCTAAGCAGTGACTGGGGAGAAACACTTTCATTGAAAGGGGTTGCCAAGCTTCCAAAAATTGCGAGTCTCCAGAAATCTCAGCAACTATTTTTTCACCCAAACTGGATGACTCTTTCAGGTAATGATCAGTACAATAAGCCCACTTGGTTCCCAAAATTTCGTTCTTCTATGTTGAAGCGTTCGTTTCCAGTAACAGTTTGAATTTTGGCGTTTCACTCTGTTTTCTCCTATACTGATAGATGTATTTGGAACTCTAAATCAAACACGGTTTGTGCTAGCTTCTTGAAACTTGACACACTAAAGCAGTTTCACGTTCTATCTCTATGTTCTGTTTCCTCTTGATGTAGCCCTAAGCAGTGACTGGGGAGAACCACTTACATTGAAAGGGGTTGCCAAGCTTCCAAAAATTGCGAGTCTCCAGAAATCTCAGCAACTATTTTTTCACCCAAACTGGATGACACTTTCAGGTAATGATCAGTACACTAAGCCCACTTGGTTCCCCAAATTTTGTTCTTCTATGTTGAAGCGTTCGTTTCCAGTAACAGTTTCAATTTTGGTGTTTCACTATGTTTTCTCCTATATTGGTAGATGTATTTGGAACTCTAAATCAAACACGGTTTGTGCTAGCTTCTTGAAACTTGACACAATAAAGCAGTTTCACGTTCTATCTCTATGTTCTGTTTCCTCTTGATGTAGCCCTAAGCAGTGACTGGGGAGAAACACTTTCATTGAAAGGGGTTGCCAAGCTTCCAAAAATTGCGAGTCTCCAGAAATCTCAGCAACTATTTTTTCACCCAAACTGGATGATACTTTCAGGTAATGATCAGTACACTAAGCCCACTTGGTTCCCCAAATTTCGTTCTTCTATGTTGAAGCGTTCGTTTCCAGTAACAGTTTGAATTTTGGCGTTTCACTCTGTTTTCTCCTATACTGATAGATGTATTTGGAACTCTAAATCAAACACGGTTTGTGCTAGCTTCTTGAAACTTGACACACTAAAGCAGTTTCACGTTCTATCTCTATGTTCTGTTTCCTCTTGATGTAGCCCTAAGCAGTGACTGGGGAGAAACACTTTCATTGAAAGGGGTTGCCAAGCTTCCAAAAATTGCGAGTCTCCAGAAATCTCAGCAACTATTTTTTCACCCAAACTGGATGATACTTTCAGGTAATGATCAGTACACTAAGCCCACTTGGTTCCCCAAATTTCGTTCTTCTATATTGAAGCGTTCGTTTCCAGTAACAGTTTGAATTTTGGCGTTTCACTCTGTGTTCTCCTATACTGATAGATGTATTTGGAACTGTAAATCAAACACGGTTTGTGCTAGCTTCTTGAAACTTGACACAATAAAGCAGTTTCACGTTCTATCTCTATGTTCTGTTTCCTCTTGATGTAGCCCTAAGCAGTGACTGGGGAGAAACACTTTCATTGAAAGGGGTTGCCAAGCTTCCAAAAATTACGAGTCTCCAGAAATCACAGCAACTATTTTTTCACCCAAACTGGATGATACTTTCAGGTAATGATCAGTACACTAAGCCCACTTGGTTCCCCAAATTTCGTTCTTCTATGTTGAAGCGTTCGTTTCCAGTAACAGTTTGAATTTTGGCGTTTCACTCTGTGTTCTCCTATACTGATAGATGTATTTGGAACTCTAAATCAAACACGGTTTGTGCTAGCTTCTTGAAACTTGACACAATAAAGCAGTTTCACGTTCTATCTCTATGTTCTATTTCCTCTTGATGTAGCCCTAAGCAGTGACTGGGGAGAAACACTTTCATTGAAAGGGGTTGCCAAGCTTCCAAAAATTGCGAGTCTCCAGAAATCTCAGCAACTATTTTTTCACCCAAACTGGATGACTCTTTCAGGTAATGATCAGTACAATAAGCCCACTTGGTTCCCAAAATTTCGTTCTTCTATGTTGAAGCGTTCGTTTCCAGTAACAGTTTGAATTTTGGCGTTTCACTCTGTTTTCTCCTATACTGATAGATGTATTTGGAACTCTAAATCAAACACGGTTTGTGCTAGCTTCTTGAAACTTGACACACTAAAGCAGTTTCACGTTCTATCTCTATGTTCTGTTTCCTCTTGATGTAGCCCTAAGCAGTGACTGGGGAGAACCACTTACATTGAAAGGGGTTGCCAAGCTTCCAAAAATTGCGAGTCTCCAGAAATCTCAGCAACTATTTTTTCACCCAAACTGGATGACACTTTCAGGTAATGATCAGTACACTAAGCCCACTTGGTTCCCCAAATTTTGTTCTTCTATGTTGAAGCGTTCGTTTCCAGTAACAGTTTCAATTTTGGTGTTTCACTATGTTTTCTCCTATATTGGTAGATGTATTTGGAACTCTAAATCAAACACGGTTTGTGCTAGCTTCTTGAAACTTGACACAATAAAGCAGTTTCACGTTCTATCTCTATGTTCTGTTTCCTCTTGATGTAGCCCTAAGCAGTGACTGGGGAGAAACACTTTCATTGAAAGGGGTTGCCAAGCTTCCAAAAATTGCGAGTCTCCAGAAATCTCAGCAACTATTTTTTCACCCAAACTGGATGATACTTTCAGGTAATGATCAGTACACTAAGCCCACTTGGTTCCCCAAATTTCGTTCTTCTATGTTGAAGCGTTCGTTTCCAGTAACAGTTTGAATTTTGGCGTTTCACTCTGTTTTCTCCTATACTGATAGATGTATTTGGAACTCTAAATCAAACACGGTTTGTGCTAGCTTCTTGAAACTTGACACACTAAAGCAGTTTCACGTTCTATCTCTATGTTCTGTTTCCTATTGATGTAGCCCTAAGCAGTGACTGGGGAGAAACACTTTCATTGAAAGGGGTTGCCAAGCTTCCAAAAATTGCGAGTCTCCAGAAATCTCAGCAACTATTTGTTCACCCAAACTGGATGACTCTTTCAGGTAATGATCAGTACACTAAGCCCACTTGGTTCCCCAAATTTCGTTCTTCTATGTTGAAGCGTTCGTTTCCAGTAACAGTTTGAATTTTGGCGTTTCACTCTGTTTTCTCCTATACTGATAGATGTATTTGGAACTCTAAATCAAACACGGTTTGTGCTAGCTTCTTGAAACTTGACACAATAAAGCAGTTTCACATTCTATCTCTATGTTCTGTTTCCTCTTGATGTAGCCCTAAGCAGTGACTGGGGAGAAACACTTTCATTGAAAGGTGTTGCCAAGCTTCCAAAAATTGCGAGTCTCCAGAAATCTCAGCAAATATTTTTTCACCCAAAGTGGATGATACTTTCAGGAAATGATCAGTACACTAAGCCCACTTGGTTCCCCAAATTTCGTTCTTCTATATTGAAGCGTTCGTTTCCAGTAACAGTTTGAATTTTGGCGTTTCACTCTGTGTTCTCCTATACTGATAGATGTATTTGGAACTCTAAATCAAACGCGGTTTGTGCTAGCTTCTTGAAACTTGACACAATAAAGCAGTTTCACGTTCTATCTCTATGTTCTATTTCCTCTTGATGTAGCCCTAAGCAGTGACTGGGGAGAAACACTTTCATTGAAAGGGGTTGCCAAGCTTCCAAAAATTGCGAGTCTCCAGAAATCTCAGCAACTATTTTTTCACCCAAACTGGATGACTCTTTCAGGTAATGATCAGTACAATAAGCCAACTTGGTTCCCAAAATTTCGTTCTTCTATGTTGAAGCGTTCGTTTCCAGTAACAGTTTGAATTTTGGCGTTTCACTCTGTTTTCTCCTATACTGATAGATGTATTTGGAACTCTAAATCAAACACGGTTTGTGCTAGCTTCTTGAAACTTGACACACTAAAGCAGTTTCACGTTCTATCTCTATGTTCTGTTTCCTCTTGATGTAGCCCTAAGCAGTGACTGGGGAGAACCACTTTCATTGAAAGGGGTTGCCAAGCTTCCAAATATTGCGAGTCTCCAGAAATCTCAGCAACTATTTTTTCACCCAAACTGGATGACACTTTCAGGTAATGATCAGTACACTAAGCCCACTTGGTTCCCCAAATTTTGTTCTTCTATGTTGAAGCGTTCGTTTCCAGTAACAGTTTCAATTTTGGTGTTTCACTCTGTTTTCTCCTATATTGGTAGATGTATTTGGAACTCTAAATCAAACACGGTTTGTGCTAGCTTCTTGAAACTTGACACAATAAAGCAGTTTCACGTTCTATCTCTATGTTCTGTTTCCTCTTGATGTAGCCCTAAGCAGTGACTGGGGAGAAACACTTTCATTGAAAGGGGTTGCCAAGCTTCCAAAAATTGCGAGTCTCCAGAAATCTCAGCAACTATTTTTTCACCCAAACTGGATGACTCTTTCAGGTAATGATCAGTACACTAAGCCCACTTGGTTCCCCAAATTTCGTTCTTCTATGTTGAAGCGTTCGTTTCCAGTAACAGTTTGAATTTTGGCGTTTCACTCTGTTTTCTCCTATACTGATAGATGTATTTGGAACTGTAAATCAAACACGGTTTGTGCTAGCTTCTTGAAACTTGACACAATAAAGCAGTTTCACGTTCTATCTCTATGTTCTGTTTCCTCTTGATGTAGCCCTAAGCAGTGACTGGGGAGAAACACTTTCATTGAAAGGGGTTGCCAAGCTTCCAAAAATTACGAGTCTCCAGAAATCACAGCAACTATTTTTTCACCCAAACTGGATGATACTTTCAGGTAATGATCAGTACACTAAGCCCACTTGGTTCCCCAAATTTCGTTCTTCTATGTTGAAGCGTTCGTTTCCAGTAACAGTTTGAATTTTGGCGTTTCACTCTGTGTTCTCCTATACTGATAGATGTATTTGGAACTCTAAATCAAACACGGTTTGTGCTAGCTTCTTGAAACTTGACACAATAAAGCAGTTTCACGTTCTATCTCTATGTTCTATTTCCTCTTGATGTAGCCCTAAGCAGTGACTGGGGAGAAACACTTTCATTGAAAGGGGTTGCCAAGCTTCCAAAAATTGCGAGTCTCCAGAAATCTCAGCAACTATTTTTTCACCCAAACTGGATGATACTTTCAGGTAATGATCAGTACACTAAGCCCACTTGGTTCCCCAAATTTCGTTCTTCTATGTTGAAGCGTTCGTTTCCAGTAACAGTTTGAATTTTGGCGTTTCACTCTGTTTTCTCCTATACTGATAGATGTATTTGGAACTCTAAATCAAACACGGTTTGTGCTAGCTTCTTGAAACTTGACACAATAAAGCAGTTTCACGTTCTATCTCTATGTTCTGTTTCCTCTTGATGTAGCCCTAAGCAGTGACTGGGGAGAAACACTTTCATTGAAAGGGGTTGCCAAGCTTCCAAAAATTGCGAGTCTCCAGAAATCTCAGCAACTATTTTTTCACCCAAACTGGATGATACTTTCAGGTAATGATCAGTACACTAAGCCCACTTGGTTCCCCAAATTTCGTTCTTCTATGTTGAAGCGTTCGTTTCCAGTAACAGTTTGAATTTTGGCGTTTCACTCTGTGTTCTCCTATACTGATAGATGTATTTGGAACTCTAAATCAAACACGGTTTGTGCTAGCTTCTTGAAACTTGACACACTAAAGCAGTTTCACGTTCTATCTCTATGTTCTGTTTCCTATTGATGTAGCCCTAAGCAGTGACTGGGGAGAAACACTTTCATTGAAAGGGGTTGCCAAGCTTCCAAAAATTGCGAGTCTCCAGAAATCTCAGCAACTATTTGTTCACCCAAACTGGATGACTCTTTCAGGTAATGATCAGTACACTAAGCCCACTTGGTTCCCCAAATTTCGTTCTTCTATGTTGAAGCGTTCGTTTCCAGTAACAGTTTGAATTTTGGCGTTTCACTCTGTTTTCTCCTATACTGATAGATGTATTTGGAACTCTAAATCAAACACGGTTTGTGCTAGCTTCTTGAAACTTGACACAATAAAGCAGTTTCACATTCTATCTCTATGTTCTGTTTCCTCTTGATGTAGCCCTTAGCAGTGACTGGGGAGAAACACTTTCATTGAAAGGTGTTGCCAAGCTTCCAAAAATTGCGAGTCTCCAGAAATCTCAGCAAATATTTTTTCACCCAAAGTGGATGATACTTTCAGGAAATGATCAGTACACTAAGCCCACTTGGTTCCCCAAATTTCGTTCTTCTATATTGAAGCGTTCGTTTCCAGTAACAGTTTGAATTTTGGCGTTTCACTCTGTGTTCTCCTATACTGATAGATGTATTTGGAACTCTAAATCAAACGCGGTTTGTGCTAGCTTCTTGAAACTTGACACAATAAAGCAGTTTCACGTTCTATCTCTATGTTCTATTTCCTCTTGATGTAGCCCTAAGCAGTGACTGGGGAGAAACACTTTCATTGAAAGGGGTTGCCAAGCTTCCAAAAATTGCGAGTCTCCAGAAATCTCAGCAACTATTTTTTCACCCAAACTGGATGACTCTTTCAGGTAATGATCAGTACAATAAGCCCACTTGGTTCCCAAAATTTCGTTCTTCTATGTTGAAGCGTTCGTTTCCAGTAACAGTTTGAATTTTGGCGTTTCACTCTGTTTTCTCCTATACTGATAGATGTATTTGGAACTCTAAATCAAACACGGTTTGTGCTAGCTTCTTGAAACTTGACACACTAAAGCAGTTTCACGTTCTATCTCTATGTTCTGTTTCCTCTTGATGTAGCCCTAAGCAGTGACTGGGGAGAACCACTTTCATTGAAAGGGGTTGCCAAGCTTCCAAATATTGCGAGTCTCCAGAAATCTCAGCAACTATTTTTTCACCCAAACTGGATGACACTTTCAGGTAATGATCAGTACACTAAGCCCACTTGGTTCCCCAAATTTTGTTCTTCTATGTTGAAGCGTTCGTTTCCAGTAACAGTTTCAATTTTGGTGTTTCACTCTGTTTTCTCCTATATTGGTAGATGTATTTGGAACTCTAAATCAAACACGGTTTGTGCTAGCTTCTTGAAACTTGACACAATAAAGCAGTTTCACGTTCTATCTCTATGTTCTGTTTCCTCTTGATGTAGCCCTAAGCAGTGACTGGGGAGAAACACTTTCATTGAAAGGGGTTGCCAAGCTTCCAAAAATTGCGAGTCTCCAGAAATCTCAGCAACTATTTTTTCACCCAAACTGGATGACTCTTTCAGGTAATGATCAGTACACTAAGCCCACTTGGTTCCCCAAATTTCGTTCTTCTATGTTGAAGCGTTCGTTTCCAGTAACAGTTTGAATTTTGGCGTTTCACTCTGTTTTCTCCTATACTGATAGATGTATTTGGAACTGTAAATCAAACACGGTTTGTGCTAGCTTCTTGAAACTTGACACAATAAAGCAGTTTCACGTTCTATCTCTATGTTCTGTTTCCTCTTGATGTAGCCCTAAGCAGTGACTGGGGAGAAACACTTTCATTGAAAGGGGTTGCCAAGCTTCCAAAAATTACGAGTCTCCAGAAATCACAGCAACTATTTTTTCACCCAAACTGGATGATACTTTCAGGTAATGATCAGTACACTAAGCCCACTTGGTTCCCCAAATTTCGTTCTTCTATGTTGAAGCGTTCGTTTCCAGTAACAGTTTGAATTTTGGCGTTTCACTCTGTGTTCTCCTATACTGATAGATGTATTTGGAACTCTAAATCAAACACGGTTTGTGCTAGCTTCTTGAAACTTGACACAATAAAGCAGTTTCACGTTCTATCTCTATGTTCTATTTCCTCTTGATGTAGCCCTAAGCAGTGACTGGGGAGAAACACTTTCATTGAAAGGGGTTGCCAAGCTTCCAAAAATTGCGAGTCTCCAGAAATCTCAGCAACTATTTTTTCACCCAAACTGGATGACTCTTTCAGGTAATGATCAGTACAATAAGCCCACTTGGTTCCCAAAATTTCGTTCTTCTATGTTGAAGCGTTCGTTTCCAGTAACAGTTTGAATTTTGGCGTTTCACTCTGTTTTCTCCTATACTGATAGATGTATTTGGAACTCTAAATCAAACACGGTTTGTGCTAGCTTCTTGAAACTTGACACACTAAAGCAGTTTCACGTTCTATCTCTATGTTCTGTTTCCTCTTGATGTAGCCCTAAGCAGTGACTGGGGAGAACCACTTTCATTGAAAGGGGTTGCCAAGCTTCCAAATATTGCGAGTCTCCAGAAATCTCAGCAACTATTTTTTCACCCAAACTGGATGACACTTTCAGGTAATGATCAGTACACTAAGCCCACTTGGTTCCCCAAATTTTGTTCTTCTATGTTGAAGCGTTCGTTTCCAGTAACAGTTTCAATTTTGGTGTTTCACTCTGTTTTCTCCTATATTGGTAGATGTATTTGGAACTCTAAATCAAACACGGTTTGTGCTAGCTTCTTGAAACTTGACACAATAAAGCAGTTTCACGTTCTATCTCTATGTTCTGTTTCCTCTTGATGTAGCCCTAAGCAGTGACTGGGGAGAAACACTTTCATTGAAAGGGGTTGCCAAGCTTCCAAATATTACGAGTCTCCAGAAATCTCAGCAACTATTTTTTCACCCAAACTGGATGATACTTTCAGGTAATGATCAGTACACTAAGCCCACTTGGTTCCCCAAATTTCGTTCTTCTATGTTGAAGCGTTCGTTTCCAGTAACAGTTTGAATTTTGGCGTTTCACTCTGTTTTCTCCTATACTGATAGATGTATTTGGAACTCTAAATCAAACACGGTTTGTGCTAGCTTCTTGAAACTTGACACAATAAAGCAGTTTCACGTTCTATCTCTATGTTCTGTTTCCTCTTGATGTAGCCCTAAGCAGTGACTGGGGAGAAACACTTTCATTGAAAGGGGTTGCCAAGCTTCCAAAAATTACGAGTCTCCAGAAATCTCAGCAACTATTTTTTCACCCAAACTGGATGATACTTTCAGGTAATGATCAGTACACTAAGCCCACTTGGTTCCCCAAATTTCGTTCTTCTATGTTGAAGCGTTCGTTTCCAGTAACAGTTTCAATTTTGGCGTTTCACTCTGTTTTCTCCTATACTGATAGATGTATTTGGAACTCTAAATCAAACACGGTTTGTGCTAGCTTCTTGAAACTTGACACACTAAAGCAGTTTCACGTTCTATCTCTATGTTCTGTTTCCTCTTGATGTAGCCCTAAGCAGTGACTGGGGAGAACCACTTTCATTGAAAGGGGTTGCCAAGCTTCCAAAAATTGCGAGTCTCCAGAAATCTCAGCAACTATTTTTTCACCCAAACTGGATGGCTCTTTCAGGTAATGATCAGTACACTAAGCCCACTTGGTTCCCCAAATTTCGTTCTTCTATGTTGAAGCGTTCGTTTCCAGTAACAGTTTGAATTTTGGCGTTTCACTCTGTTTTCTCCTATACTGATAGATGTATTTGGAACTCTAAATCAAACACGGTTTGTGCTAGCTTCTTGAAACTTGACACAATAAAGCAGTTTCACGTTCTATCTCTATGTACTGTTTCCTCTTGATGTAGCCCTAAGCAGTGACTGGGGAGAAACACTTTCATTGAAAGGGGTTGCCAAGCTTCCAAAAATTGCGAGTCTCCAGAAATCTCAGCAACTATTTTTTCACCCAAACTGCATGACTCTTTCAGGTAATGATCAGTACACTAAGCCCACTTGGTTCCCCAAATTTCGTTCTTCTATGTTGAAGCGTTCGTTTCCAGTAACAGTTTGAATTTTGGCGTTTCACTCTGTTTTCTCCTATACTGATAGATGTATTTGGAACTCTAAATCAAACACGGTTTGTGCTAGCTTCTTGAAACTTGACACACTAAAGCAGTTTCACGTTCTATCTCTATGTTCTGTTTCCTCTTGATGTAGCCCTAAGCAGTGACTGGGGAGAAACACTTTCATTGAAAGGGGTTGCCAAGCTTCCAAAAATTGCGAGTCTCCAGAAATCTCAGCAACTATTTTTTCACCCAAACTGGATGATACTTTCAGGTAATGATCAGTACACTAAGCCCACTTGGTTCCCCAAATTTCGTTCTTCTATATTGAAGCGTTCGTTTCCAGTAACAGTTTGAATTTTGGCGTTTCACTCTGTGTTCTCCTATACTGATAGATGTATTTGGAACTCTAAATCAAACACGGTTTGTGCTAGCTTATTGAAACATGACACAATAAAGCAGTTTCACGTTCTATCTCTATGTTCTGTTTCCTCTTGATGTAACCCTAAGCAGTGACTGGGGAGAAACACTTTCATTGAAAGGGGTTGCCAAGCTTCCAAAAATTACGAGTCTCCAGAAATTTCAGCAACTATTTTTAACCCAAACTGGATGATACTTTCAGGTAATGATCAGTACACTAAGCCCACTTGGTTCCCCAAATTTTGTTCTTCTATGTTGAAGCGTTCGTTTCCAGTAACAGTTTCAATTTTGGTGTTTCACTCTGTTTTCTCCTATATTGGTAGATGTATTTGGAACTCTAAATCAAACACGGTTTGTGCTAGCTTCTTGAAACTTGACACAATAAAGCAGTTTCACGTTCTATCTCTATGTTCTGTTTCCTCTTGATGTAGCCCTAAGCAGTGACTGGGGAGAAACACTTTCATTGAAAGGGGTTGCCAAGCTTCCAAATATTACGAGTCTCCAGAAATCTCAGCAACTATTTTTTCACCCAAACTGGATGATACTTTCAGGTAATGATCAGTACACTAAGCCCACTTGGTTCCCCAAATTTCGTTCTTCTATGTTGAAGCGTTCGTTTCCAGTAACAGTTTGAATTTTGGCGTTTCACTCTGTTTTCTCCTATACTGATAGATGTATTTGGAACTCTAAATCAAACACGGTTTGTGCTAGCTTCTTGAAACTTGACACAATAAAGCAGTTTCACGTTCTATCTCTATGTTCTGTTTCCTCTTGATGTAGCCCTAAGCAGTGACTGGGGAGAAACACTTTCATTGAAAGGGGTTGCCAAGCTTCCAAAAATTACGAGTCTCCAGAAATCTCAGCAACTATTTTTTCACCCAAACTGGATGATACTTTCAGGTAATGATCAGTACACTAAGCCCACTTGGTTCCCCAAATTTCGTTCTTCTATGTTGAAGCGTTCGTTTCCAGTAACAGTTTCAATTTTGGCGTTTCACTCTGTTTTCTCCTATTCTGATAGATGTATTTGGAACTCTAAATCAAACACGGTTTGTGCTAGCTTCTTGAAACTTGACACAATAAATCCGTTTCACGTTCTATCTCTATGTTCTATTTCCTCTTGATGTAGCCCTAAGCAGTGACTGGGGAGAAACACTTTCATTGAAAGGGGTTGCCAAGCTTCCAAAAATTGCGAGTCTCCAGAAATCTCAGCAACTATTTTTTCACCCAAACTGGATGACTCTTTCAGGTAATGATCAGTACACTAAGCCCACTTGGTTCCCCAAATTTCGTTCTTCTATGTTGAAGCGTTCGTTTCCAGTAACAGTTTGAATTTTGGCGTTTCACTCTGTTTTCTCCTATACTGATAGATGTATTTGGAACTCTAAATCAAACACGGTTTGTGCTAGCTTCTTGAAACTTGACACAATAAAGCAGTTTCACGTTCTATCTCTATGTTCTGTTTCCTCTTGATGTAGCCCTAAGCAGTGACTGGGGAGAAACACTTTCATTGAAAGGGGTTGCCAAGCTTCCAAAAATTGCGAGTCTCCAGAAATCTCAGCAACTATTTTTTCACCCAAACTGCATGACTCTTTCAGGTAATGATCAGTACACTAAGCCCACTTGGTTCCCCAAATTTCGTTCTTCTATGTTGAAGCGTTCGTTTCCAGTAACAGTTTGAATTTTGGCGTTTCACTCTGTTTTCTCCTATACTGATAGATGTATTTGGAACTCTAAATCAAACACGGTTTGTGCTAGCTTCTTGAAACTTGACACACTAAAGCAGTTTCACGTTCTATCTCTATGTTCTGTTTCCTCTTGATGTAGCCCTAAGCAGTGACTGGGGAGAAACACTTTCATTGAAAGGGGTTGCCAAGCTTCCAAAAATTGCGAGTCTCCAGAAATCTCAGCAACTATTTTTTCACCCAAACTGGATGATACTTTCAGGTAATGATCAGTACACTAAGCCCACTTGGTTCCCCAAATTTCGTTCTTCTATATTGAAGCGTTCGTTTCCAGTAACAGTTTGAATTTTGGCGTTTCACTCTGTGTTCTCCTATACTGATAGATGTATTTGGAACTCTAAATCAAACACGGTTTGTGCTAGCTTATTGAAACATGACACAATAAAGCAGTTTCACGTTCTATCTCTATGTTCTGTTTCCTCTTGATGTAACCCTAAGCAGTGACTGGGGAGAAACACTTTCATTGAAAGGGGTTGCCAAGCTTCCAAAAATTACGAGTCTCCAGAAATTTCAGCAACTATTTTTAACCCAAACTGGATGATACTTTCAGGTAATGATCAGTACACTAAGCCCACTTGGTTCCCCAAATTTTGTTCTTCTATGTTGAAGCGTTCGTTTCCAGTAACAGTTTGAATTTTGGCGTTTCACTCTGTTTTCTCCTATTCTGATAGATGTATTTGGAACTCTAAATCAAACACGGTTTGTGCTAGCTTCTTGAAACTTGACACAATAAATCAGTTTCACGTTCTATCTCTATGTTCTGTTTCCTCTTGATGTAACCCTAAGCAGTGACTGGGGAGAAACACTTTCATTGAAAGGGGTTGCCAAGCTTCCAAAAATTACGAGTCTCCAGAAATCTCAGCAAATATTTTTTAACCCAAAGTGGATGATACTTTCAGGAAATGATCAGTACACTAAGCCCACTTGGTTCCCCAAATTTCGTTCTTCTATGTTGAAGCGTTCGTTTCCAGTAACAGTTTGAATTTTGGCGTTTCACTCTGTGTTCTCCTATACTGATAGATGTATTTGGAACTGTAAATCAAACACGGTTTGTGCTAGCTTCTTGAAACTTGACACAATAAAGCAGTTTCACGTTCTATCTCTATGTTCTGTTTCCTCTTGATGTAGCCCTAAGCAGTGACTGGGGAGAAACACTTTCATTGAAAGGGGTTGCCAAGCTTCCAAAAATTACGAGTCTCCAGAAATCACAGCAACTATTTTTTCACCCAAACTGGATGATACTTTCAGGTAATGATCAGTACACTAAGCCCACTTGGTTCCCCAAATTTCGTTCTTCTATGTTGAAGCGTTCGTTTCCAGTAACAGTTTGAATTTTGGCGTTTCACTCTGTGTTCTCCTATACTGATAGATGTATTTGGAACTCTAAATCAAACACGGTTTGTGCTAGCTTCTTGAAACTTGACACAATAAAGCAGTTTCACGTTCTATCTCTATGTTCTATTTCCTCTTGATGTAGCCCTAAGCAGTGACTGGGGAGAAACACTTTCATTGAAAGGGGTTGCCAAGCTTCCAAAAATTGCGAGTCTCCAGAAATCTCAGCAACTATTTTTTCACCCAAACTGGATGACTCTTTCAGGTAATGATCAGTACAATAAGCCCACTTGGTTCCCAAAATTTCGTTCTTCTATGTTGAAGCGTTCGTTTCCAGTAACAGTTTGAATTTTGGCGTTTCACTCTGTTTTCTCCTATACTGATAGATGTATTTGGAACTCTAAATCAAACACGGTTTGTGCTAGCTTCTTGAAACTTGACACACTAAAGCAGTTTCACGTTCTATCTCTATGTTCTGTTTCCTCTTGATGTAGCCCTAAGCAGTGACTGGGGAGAACCACTTACATTGAAAGGGGTTGCCAAGCTTCCAAAAATTGCGAGTCTCCAGAAATCTCAGCAACTATTTTTTCACCCAAACTGGATGACACTTTCAGGTAATGATCAGTACACTAAGCCCACTTGGTTCCCCAAATTTTGTTCTTCTATGTTGAAGCGTTCGTTTCCAGTAACAGTTTCAATTTTGGTGTTTCACTATGTTTTCTCCTATATTGGTAGATGTATTTGGAACTCTAAATCAAACACGGTTTGTGCTAGCTTCTTGAAACTTGACACAATAAAGCAGTTTCACGTTCTATCTCTATGTTCTGTTTCCTCTTGATGTAGCCCTAAGCAGTGACTGGGGAGAAACACTTTCATTGAAAGGGGTTGCCAAGCTTCCAAAAATTGCGAGTCTCCAGAAATCTCAGCAACTATTTTTTCACCCAAACTGGATGATACTTTCAGGTAATGATCAGTACACTAAGCCCACTTGGTTCCCCAAATTTCGTTCTTCTATGTTGAAGCGTTCGTTTCCAGTAACAGTTTGAATTTTGGCGTTTCACTCTGTTTTCTCCTATACTGATAGATGTATTTGGAACTCTAAATCAAACACGGTTTGTGCTAGCTTCTTGAAACTTGACACACTAAAGCAGTTTCACGTTCTATCTCTATGTTCTGTTTCCTATTGATGTAGCCCTAAGCAGTGACTGGGGAGAAACACTTTCATTGAAAGGGGTTGCCAAGCTTCCAAAAATTGCGAGTCTCCAGAAATCTCAGCAACTATTTGTTCACCCAAACTGGATGACTCTTTCAGGTAATGATCAGTACACTAAGCCCACTTGGTTCCCCAAATTTCGTTCTTCTATGTTGAAGCGTTCGTTTCCAGTAACAGTTTGAATTTTGGCGTTTCACTCTGTTTTCTCCTATACTGATAGATGTATTTGGAACTCTAAATCAAACACGGTTTGTGCTAGCTTCTTGAAACTTGACACAATAAAGCAGTTTCACATTCTATCTCTATGTTCTGTTTCCTCTTGATGTAGCCCTAAGCAGTGACTGGGGAGAAACACTTTCATTGAAAGGTGTTGCCAAGCTTCCAAAAATTGCGAGTCTCCAGAAATCTCAGCAAATATTTTTTCACCCAAAGTGGATGATACTTTCAGGAAATGATCAGTACACTAAGCCCACTTGGTTCCCCAAATTTCGTTCTTCTATATTGAAGCGTTCGTTTCCAGTAACAGTTTGAATTTTGGCGTTTCACTCTGTGTTCTCCTATACTGATAGATGTATTTGGAACTCTAAATCAAACGCGGTTTGTGCTAGCTTCTTGAAACTTGACACAATAAAGCAGTTTTACGTTCTATCTCTATGTTCTGTTTCCTCTTGATGTAGCCCTAAGCAGTGACTGGAGAGAAACACTTTCATTGAAAGGGGTTGCCAAGCTTCCAAAAATTGCGAGTCTCCAGAAATCTCAGCATCTATTTTTTCACCCAAACTGGATGACTCTTTCAGGTAATGATCAGTACACTAAGCCCACTTGGTTCCCCAAATTTCGTTCTTCTATGTTGAAGCGTTCGTTTCCAGTAACAGTTTGAATTTTGGCGTTTCACTCTGTGTTCTCCTATACTGATAGATGTATTTGGAACTGTAAATCAAACACGGTTTGTGCTAGCTTCTTGAAACTTGACACAATAAAGCAGTTTCACGTTCTATCTCTATGTTCTATTTCCTCTTGATGTAGCCCTAAGCAGTGACTGGGGAGAAACACTTTCATTGAAAGGGGTTGCCAAGCTTCCAAAAATTGCGAGTCTCCAGAAATCTCAGCAACTATTTTTTCACCCAAACTGGATGACTCTTTCAGGTAATGATCAGTACAATAAGCCCACTTGGTTCCCAAAATTTCGTTCTTCTATGTTGAAGCTTTCGTTTCCAGTAACAGTTTGAATTTTGGCGTTTCACTCTGTTTTCTCCTATACTGATAGATGTATTTGGAACTCTAAATCAAACACGGTTTGTGCTAGCTTCTTGAAACTTGACACACTAAAGCAGTTTCACGTTCTATCTCTATGTTCTGTTTCCTCTTGATGTAGCCCTAAGCAGTGACTGGGGAGAACCACTTACATTGAAAGGGGTTGCCAAGCTTCCAAAAATTGCGAGTCTCCAGAAATCTCAGCAACTATTTTTTCACCCAAACTGGATGACACTTTCAGGTAATGATCAGTACACTAAGCCCACTTGGTTCCCCAAATTTTGTTCTTCTATGTTGAAGCGTTCGTTTCCAGTAACAGTTTCAATTTTGGTGTTTCACTATGTTTTCTCCTATATTGGTAGATGTATTTGGAACTCTAAATCAAACACGGTTTGTGCTAGCTTCTTGAAACTTGACACAATAAAGCAGTTTCACGTTCTATCTCTATGTTCTGTTTCCTCTTGATGTAGCCCTAAGCAGTGACTGGGGAGAAACACTTTCATTGAAAGGGGTTGCCAAGCTTCCAAAAATTGCGAGTCTCCAGAAATCTCAGCAACTATTTTTTCACCCAAACTGGATGATACTTTCAGGTAATGATCAGTACACTAAGCCCACTTGGTTCCCCAAATTTCGTTCTTCTATGTTGAAGCGTTCGTTTCCAGTAACAGTTTGAATTTTGGCGTTTCACTCTGTTTTCTCCTATACTGATAGATGTATTTGGAACTCTAAATCAAACACGGTTTGTGCTAGCTTCTTGAAACTTGACACACTAAAGCAGTTTCACGTTCTATCTCTATGTTCTGTTTCCTATTGATGTAGCCCTAAGCAGTGACTGGGGAGAAACACTTTCATTGAAAGGGGTTGCCAAGCTTCCAAAAATTGCGAGTCTCCAGAAATCTCAGCAACTATTTGTTCACCCAAACTGGATGACTCTTTCAGGTAATGATCAGTACACTAAGCCCACTTGGTTCCCCAAATTTCGTTCTTCTATGTTGAAGCGTTCGTTTCCAGTAACAGTTTGAATTTTGGCGTTTCACTCTGTTTTCTCCTATACTGATAGATGTATTTGGAACTCTAAATCAAACACGGTTTGTGCTAGCTTCTTGAAACTTGACACAATAAAGCAGTTTCACATTCTATCTCTATGTTCTGTTTCCTCTTGATGTAGCCCTAAGCAGTGACTGGGGAGAAACACTTTCATTGAAAGGTGTTGCCAAGCTTCCAAAAATTGCGAGTCTCCAGAAATCTCAGCAAATATTTTTTCACCCAAAGTGGATGATACTTTCAGGAAATGATCAGTACACTAAGCCCACTTGGTTCCCCAAATTTCGTTCTTCTATATTGAAGCGTTCGTTTCCAGTAACAGTTTGAATTTTGGCGTTTCACTCTGTGTTCTCCTATACTGATAGATGTATTTGGAACTCTAAATCAAACGCGGTTTGTGCTAGCTTCTTGAAACTTGACACAATAAAGCAGTTTTACGTTCTATCTCTATGTTCTGTTTCCTCTTGATGTAGCCCTAAGCAGTGACTGGAGAGAAACACTTTCATTGAAAGGGGTTGCCAAGCTTCCAAAAATTGCGAGTCTCCAGAAATCTCAGCATCTATTTTTTCACCCAATCTGGATGACTCTTTCAGGTAATGATCAGTACACTAAGCCCACTTGGTTCCCCAAATTTCGTTCTTCTATGTTGAAGCGTTCGTTTCCAGTAACAGTTTGAATTTTGGCGTTTCACTCTGTGTTCTCCTATACTGATAGATGTATTTGGAACTGTAAATCAAACACGGTTTGTGCTAGCTTCTTGAAACTTGACACAATAAAGCAGTTTCACGTTCTATCTCTATGTTCTGTTTCCTCTTGATGTAGCCCTAAGCAGTGACTGGGGAGAAACACTTTCATTGAAAGGGGTTGCCAAGCTTCCAAAAATTACGAGTCTCCAGAAATCACAGCAACTATTTTTTCACCCAAACTGGATGATCCTTTCAGGTAATGATCAGTACACTAAGCCCACTTGGTTCCCCAAATTTCGTTCTTCTATATTGAATCGTTCGTTTCCAGTAACAGTTTGAATTTTGGCGTTTCACTCTGTGTTCTCCTATACTGATAGATGTATTTGGAACTCTAAATCAAACACGGTTTGTGCTAGCTTCTTGAAACTTGACACAATAAAGCAGTTTCACGTTCTATCTCTATGTTCTATTTCCTCTTGATGTAGCCCTAAGCAGTGACTGGGGAGAAACACTTTCATTGAAAGGGGTTGCCAAGCTTCCAAAAATTGCGAGTCTCCAGAAATCACAGCAACTATTTTTTCACCCAAACTGGATGATACTTTTAGGTAATGATCAGTACACTAAGCCCACTTGGTTCCCCAAATTTCGTTCTTCTATGTTGAAGCGTTCGTTTCCAGTAACAGTTTGAATTTTGGCGTTTCACTCTGTGTTCTCCTATACTGATAGATGTATTTGGAACTCTAAATCAAACACGGTTTGTGCTAGCTTCTTGAAACTTGACACAATAAAGCAGTTTCACGTTCTACCTCTATGTTCTATTTCCTCTTGATGTAGCCCTAAGCAGTGACTGGGGAGAAACACTTTCATTGAAAGGGGTTGCCAAGCTTCCAAAAATTGCGAGTCTCCAGAAATCTCAGCAACTATTTTTTCACCCAAACTGGATGACTCTTTCAGGTAATGATCAGTACACTAAGCCCACTTGGTTCCCCAAATTTCGTTCTTCTATGTTGAAGCGTTCGTTTCCAGTAACAGTTTGAATTTTGGCGTTTCACTCTGTTTTCTCCTATACTGATAGATGTATTTGGAACTGTAAATCAAACACGGTTTGTGCTAGCTTCTTGAAACTTGACACAATAAAGCAGTTTCACGTTCTATCTCTATGTTCTGTTTCCTCTTGATGTAGCCCTAAGCAGTGACTGGGGAGAAACACTTTCATTGAAAGGGGTTGCCAAGCTTCCAAAAATTACGAGTCTCCAGAAATCACAGCAACTATTTTTTCACCCAAACTGGATGATACTTTCAGGTAATGATCAGTACACTAAGCCCACTTGGTTCCCCAAATTTCGTTCTTCTATGTTGAAGCGTTCGTTTCCAGTAACAGTTTGAATTTTGGCGTTTCACTCTGTGTTCTCCTATACTGATAGATGTATTTGGAACTCTAAATCAAACACGGTTTGTGCTAGCTTCTTGAAACTTGACACACTAAAGCAGTTTCACGTTCTATCTCTATGTTCTGTTTCCTCTTGATGTAGCCCTAAGCAGTGACTGGGGAGAACCACTTTCATTGAAAGGGGTTGCCAAGCTTCCAAAAATTGCGAGTCTCCAGAAATCTCAGCAACTATTTTTTCACCCAAACTGGATGACACTTTCAGGTAATGATCAGTACACTAAGCCCACTTGGTTCCCCAAATTTTGTTCTTCTATGTTGAAGCGTTCGTTTCCAGTAACAGTTTCAATTTTGGTGTTTCACTCTGTTTTCTCCTATATTGGTAGATGTATTTGGAACTCTAAATCAAAAACGGTTTGTGCTAGCTTCTTGAAACTTGACACAATAAAGCAGTTTCACGTTCTATCTCTATGTTCTGTTTCCTCTTGATGTAGCCCTAAGCAGTGACTGGGGAGAAACACTTTCATTGAAAGGGGTTGCCAAGCTTCCAAAAATTGCGAGTCTCCAGAAATCTCAGCAACTATTTTTTCACCCAAACTGGATGATACTTTCAGGTAATGATCAGTACACTAAGCCCACTTGGTTCCCCAAATTTCGTTCTTCTATGTTGAAGCGTTCGTTTCCAGTAACAGTTTGAATTTTGGCGTTTCACTCTGTTTTCTCCTATACTGATAGATGTATTTGGAACTCTAAATCAAACACGGTTTGTGCTAGCTTCTTGAAACTTGACACACTAAAGCAGTTTCACGTTCTATCTCTATGTTCTGTTTCCTATTGATGTAGCCCTAAGCAGTGACTGGGGAGAAACACTTTCATTGAAAGGGGTTGCCAAGCTTCCAAAAATTGCGAGTCTCCAGAAATCTCAGCATCTATTTTTTCACCCAAACTGGATGACTCTTTCAGGTAATGATCAGTACACTAAGCCCACTTGGTTCCCCAAATTTCGTTCTTCTATGTTGAAGCGTTCGTTTCCAGTAACAGTTTGAATTTTGGCGTTTCACTCTGTGTTCTCCTATACTGATAGATGTATTTGGAACTCTAAATCAAACACGGTTTGTGCTAGCTTCTTGAAACTTGACACAATAAATCAGTTTCACGTTCTATCTCTATGTTCTATTTCCTCTTGATGTAGCCCTAAGCAGTGACTGGGGAGAAACACTTTCATTGAAAGGTGTTGCCAAGCTTCCAAAAATTGCGAGTCTCCAGAAATCTCAGCAACTATTTTTTCACCCAAACTGGATGACTCTTTCAGGTAATGATCAGTACACTAAGCCCACTTGGTTCCCCAAATTTCGTTCTTCTATGTTGAAGCATTCGTTTCCAGTAACAGTTTGAATTTTGGCGTTTCACTCTGTTTTCTCCTATACTGATAGATGTATTTGGAACTCTAAATCAAACACGGTTTGTGCTAGCTTCTTGAAACTTGACACAATAAAGCAGTTTCACGTTCTATTTCTATGTTCTGTTTCCTCTTGATGTAGCCCTAAGCAGTGACTGGGGAGAAACACTTTCATTGAAAGGGGTTGCCAAGCTTCCAAAAATTACGAGTCTCCAGAAATCACAGCAACTATTTTTTCACCCAAACTGGATGATACTTTCAGGTAATGATCAGTACACTAAGCCCACTTGGTTCCCCAAATTTCGTTCTTCTATGTTGAAGCGTTCGTTTCCAGTAACAGTTTGAATTTTGGCGTTTCACTCTGTGTTCTCCTATACTGATAGATGTATTTGGAACTCTAAATCAAACACGGTTTGTGCTAGCTTCTTGAAACTTGA
Organism: Spermophilus citellus; assembly: GCF_964194105.1. Classification (NCBI taxonomy): domain Eukaryota; kingdom Metazoa; phylum Chordata; class Mammalia; order Rodentia; family Sciuridae; genus Spermophilus; species Spermophilus citellus. The sequence continues at coordinate 69,554 of NW_027673144.1, forward strand.
CACAATAAAGCAGTTTCACGTTCTACCTCTATGTTCTATTTCCTCTTGATGTAGCCCTAAGCAGTGACTGGGGAGAAACACTTTCATTGAAAGGGGTTGCCAAGCTTCCAAAAATTGCGAGTCTCCAGAAATCTCAGCAACTATTTTTTCACCCAAACTGGATGACTCTTTCAGGTAATGATCAGTACACTAAGCCCACTTGGTTCCCCAAATTTCGTTCTTCTATGTTGAAGCGTTCGTTTCCAGTAACAGTTTGAATTTTGGCGTTTCACTCTGTTTTCTCCTATACTGATAGATGTATTTGGAACTGTAAATCAAACACGGTTTGTGCTAGCTTCTTGAAACTAGACACAATAAAGCAGTTTCACGTTCTATCTCTATGTTCTGTTTCCTCTTGATGTAGCCCTAAGCAGTGACTGGGGAGAAACACTTTCATTGAAAGGGGTTGCCAAGCTTCCAAAAATTACGAGTCTCCAGAAATCACAGCAACTATTTTTTCACCCAAACTGGATGATACTTTCAGGTAATGATCAGTACACTAAGCCCACTTGGTTCCCCAAATTTCGTTCTTCTATGTTGAAGCGTTCGTTTCCAGTAACAGTTTGAATTTTGGCGTTTCACTCTGTGTTCTCCTATACTGATAGATGTATTTGGAACTCTAAATCAAACACGGTTTGTGCTAGCTTCTTGAAACTTGACACACTAAAGCAGTTTCACGTTCTATCTCTATGTTCTGTTTCCTCTTGATGTAGCCCTAAGCAGTGACTGGGGAGAACCACTTTCATTGAAAGGGGTTGCCAAGCTTCCAAAAATTGCGAGTCTCCAGAAATCTCAGCAACTATTTTTTCACCCAAACTGGATGACACTTTCAGGTAATGATCAGTACACTAAGCCCACTTGGTTCCCCAAATTTTGTTCTTCTATGTTGAAGCGTTCGTTTCCAGTAACAGTTTCAATTTTGGTGTTTCACTCTGTTTTCTCCTATACTGATAGATGTATTTGGAACTCTAAATCAAACACGGTTTGTGCTAGCTTCTTGAAACTTGACACAATAAAGCAGTTTCACATTCTATCTCTATGTTCTGTTTCCTCTTGATGTAGCCCTAAGCAGTGACTGGGGAGAAACACTTTCATTGAAAAGTGTTGCCAAGCTTCCAAAAATTACGAGTCTCCAGAAATCTCAGCAACTATTTTTTAACCCAAACTGGATGATACTTTCAGGTAATGATCAGTACACTAAGCCCACTTGGTTCCCCAAATTTCGTTCTTCTATGTTGAAGCGTTCGTTTCCAGTAACAGTTTCAATTTTGGTGTTTCACTCTGTTTTCTCCTATATTGGTAGATGTATTTGGAACTCTAAATCAAACACGGTTTGTGCTAGCTTCTTGAAACTTGACACAATAAAGCAGTTTCACGTTCTATCTCTATGTTCTGTTTCCTCTTGATGTAGCCCTAAGCAGTGACTGGGGAGAAACACTTTCATTGAAAGGGGTTGCCAAGCTTCCAAATATTACGAGTCTCCAGAAATCTCAGCAACTATTTTTTCACCCAAACTGGATGATACTTTCAGGTAATGATCAGTACACTAAGCCCACTTGGTTCCCCAAATTTCGTTCTTCTATGTTGAAGCGTTCGTTTCCAGTAACAGTTTGAATTTTGGCGTTTCACTCTGTTTTCTCCTATACTGATAGATGTATTTGGAACTCTAAATCAAACACGGTTTGTGCTAGCTTCTTGAAACTTGACACAATAAAGCAGTTTCACGTTCTATCTCTATGTTCTGTTTCCTCTTGATGTAGCCCTAAGCAGTGACTGGGGAGAAACACTTTCATTGAAAGGGGTTGCCAAGCTTCCAAAAATTACGAGTCTCCAGAAATCTCAGCAACTATTTTTTAACCCAAACTGGATGATACTTTCAGGTAATGATCAGTACACTAAGCCCACTTGGTTCCCCAAATTTCGTTCTTCTATGTTGAAGCGTTCGTTTCCAGTAACAGTTTGAATTTTGGCGTTTCACTCTGTTTTCTCCTATTCTGATAGATGTATTTGGAACTCTAAATCAAACACGGTTTGTGCTAGCTTCTTGAAACTTGACACAATAAATCCGTTTCACGTTCTATCTCTATGTTCTATTTCCTCTTGATGTAGCCCTAAGCAGTGACTGGGGAGAAACACTTTCATTGAAAGGGGTTGCCAAGCTTCCAAAAATTGCGAGTCTCCAGAAATCTCAGCAACTATTTTTTCACCCAAACTGGATGACTCTTTCAGGTAATGATCAGTACACTAAGCCCACTTGGTTCCCCAAATTTCGTTCTTCTATGTTGAAGCGTTCGTTTCCAGTAACAGTTTGAATTTTGGCGTTTCACTCTGTTTTCTCCTATACTGATAGATGTATTTGGAACTCTAAATCAAACACGGTTTGTGCTAGCTTCTTGAAACTTGACACAATAAAGCAGTTTCACGTTCTATCTCTATGTTCTGTTTCCTCTTGATGTAGCCCTAAGCAGTGACTGGGGAGAAACACTTTCATTGAAAGGGGTTGCCAAGCTTCCAAAAATTGCGAGTCTCCAGAAATCTCAGCAACTATTTTTCCACCCAAACTGGATGACACTTTCAGGTAATGATCAGTACACTAAGCCCACTTGGTTCCCCAAATTTCGTTCTTCTATGTTGAAGCGTTCGTTTCCAGTAACAGTTTGAATTTTGGCGTTTCACTCTGTTTTCTCCTATACTGATAGATGTATTTGGAACTCTAAATCAAACACGGTTTGTGCTAGCTTCTTGAAACTTGACACAATAAAGCAGTTTCACGTTCTATCTCTATGTTCTGTTTCCTCTTGATGTAGCCCTAAGCAGTGACTGGGGAGAAACACTTTCATTGAAAGGGGTTGCCAAGCTTCCAAAAATTACGAGTCTCCAGAAATCTCAGCAACTATTTTTCCACCCAAACTGGATGACACTTTCAGGTAATGATCAGTACACTAAGGCAACTTGGTTCCCCAAATTTTGTTCTTCTATGTTGAAGCGTTCGTTTCCAGTAACAGTTTGAATTTTGGCGTTTCACTCTGTTTTCTCCTATACTGATAGATGTATTTGGAACTCTAAATCAAACACGGTTTGTGCTAGCTTCTTGAAACTTGACACAATAAAGCAGTTTCACGTTCTATCTCTATGTTCTGTTTCCTCTTGATGTAGCCCTAAGCAGTGACTGGGGAGAAACTCTTTCATTGAAAGGGGTTGCCAAGCTTCCAAAAATTACGAGTCTCCAGAAATCTCAGCAACTATTTTTCCACCCAAACTGGATGACACTTTCAGGTAATGATCAGTACACTAAGGCAACTTGGTTCCCCAAATTTCGTTCTTCTATGTTGAAGCGTTCGTTTCCAGTAACAGTTTGAATTTTGGCGTTTCACTCTGTTTTCTCCTATACTGATAGATGTATTTGGAACTGTAAATCAAACACGGTTTGTGCTAGCTTCTTGAAACTTGACACAATAAAGCAGTTTCACGTTCTATCTCTATGTTCTGTTTCCTCTTGATGTAGCCCTAAGCAGTGACTGGGGAGAAACACTTTCATTGAAAGGGGTTGCCAAGCTTCCAAAAATTACGAGTCTCCAGAAATCTCAGCAACTATTTTTTAACCCAAACTGGATGATACTTTCAGGTAATGATCAGTACACTAAGCCCACTTGGTTCCCCAAATTTCGTTCTTCTATGTTGAAGCGTTCGTTTCCAGTAACAGTTTGAATTTTGGCGTTTCACTCTGTTTTCTCCTATACTGATAGATGTATTTGGAACTGTAAATCAAACACGGTTTGTGCTAGCTTCTTGAAACTTGACACAATAAAGCAGTTTCACGTTCTATCTCTATGTTCTGTTTCCTCTTGATGTAGCCCTAAGCAGTGACTGGGGAGAAACACTTTCATTGAAAGGGGTTGCCAAGCTTCCAAAAATTACGAGTCTCCAGAAATCTCAGCTAATATTTTTTCACCCAAAGTGGATGATACTTTCAGGTAATGATCAGTACACTAAGCCCACTTGGATCCCCAAATTTCGTTCTTCCATATTGAAGCGTTCGTTTCCAGTAACAGTTTGAATTTTGGCGTTTCACTCTGTGTTCTCCTATACTGATAGATGTATTTGGAACTCTAAATCAAACGCGGTTTGTGCTAGCTTCTTGAAACTTGACACAATAAAGCAGTTTCACGTTCTATATCTATGTTCTGTTTCCTCTTGATGTAGCCCTAAGCAGTGACTGGGGAGAAACACTTTCATTGAAAGGGGTTGCCAAGCTTCCAAAAATTACGAGTCTCCAGAAATCTCAGCAAATATTTTTTCACCCAAAGTGGATGATGCTTTCAGGTAATGATCAGTACACTAAGACCACTTGGTTCCCCAAATTTCGTTCTTCTATATTGAAGCGTTCGTTTCCAGTAACAGTTTGAATTTTGGCGATTCACTCTGTGTTCTCCTATACTGATAGATGTATTTGGAACTCTAAATCAAACACGGTTTGTGCTAGCTTCTTGAAACTTGACACAATAAAGCAGTTTCACGTTCTATCTCTATGTTCTGTTTCCTCTTGATGTAGCCCTAAGCAGTGACTGGGGAGAAACACTTTCATTGAAAGGGGTTGCCAAGCTTCCAAAAATTGCGAGTCTCCAGAAATCTCAGCAACTATTTTTCCACCCAAACTGGATGACACTTTCAGGTAATGATCAGTACACTAAGCCCACTTGGTTCCCCAAATTTCGTTCTTCTATGTTGAAGCGTTCGTTTCCAGTAACAGTTTGAATTTTGGCGTTTCACTCTGTTTTCTCCTATACTGATAGATGTATTTGGAACCCTAAATCAAACACGGTTTGTGCTAGCTTCTTGAAACTTGACACAATAAAGCAGTTTCACGTTCTATCTCTATGTTCTGTTTCCTCTTGATGTAGCCCTAAGCAGTGACTGGGGAGAAACACTTTCATTGAAAGGGGTTGCCAAGCTTCCAAAAATTACGAGTCTCCAGAAATCTCAGCAACTATTTTTCCACCCAAACTGGATGACACTTTCAGGTAATGATCAGTACACTAAGCCCAATTGGTTCCCCAAATTTCGTTCTTCTATGTTGAAGCGTTCGTTTCCAGTAACAGTTTGAATTTTGGCGTTTCACTCTGTTTTCTCCTATACTGATAGATGTATTTGGAACTGTAAATCAAACACGGTTTGTGCTAGCTTCTTGAAACTTGACACAATAAAGCAGTTTCACGTTCTATCTCTATGTTCTGTTTCCTCTTGATGTAGCCCTAAGCAGTGACTGGGGAGAAACACTTTCATTGAAAGGGGTTGCCAAGCTTCCAAAAATTACGAGTCTCCAGAAATCTCAGCAACTATTTTTTAACCCAAACTGGATGATACTTTCAGGTAATGATCAGTACACTAAGCCCACTTGGTTCCCCAAATTTCGTTCTTCTATGTTGAAGCGTTCGTTTCCAGTAACAGTTTGAATTTTGGCGTTTCACTCTGTTTTCTCCTATACTGAGAGATGTATTTGGAACTGTAAATCAAACACGGTTTGTGCTAGCTTCTTGAAATTTGACACAATAAAGCAGTTTCACGTTCTATCTCTATGTTCTGTTTCCTCTTGATGTAGCCCTAAGCAGTGACTGGGGAGAAACACTTTCATTGAAAGGGGTTGCCAAGCTTCCAAAAATTACGAGTCTCCAGAAATCTCAGCTAATATTTTTTCACCCAAAGTGGATGATACTTTCAGGTAATGATCAGTACACTAAGCCCACTTGGATCCCCAAATTTCGTTCTTCTATATTGAAGCGTTCGTTTCCAGTAACAGTTTGAATTTTGGCGTTTCACTCTGTGTTCTCCTATACTGATAGATGTATTTGGAACTCTAAATCAAACTCGGTTTGTGCTAGATTCTTGAAATTGACATAATAAAGCAGTTTCACGTTCTATCTCTATGTTCTGTTTCCTCTTGATGTAGCCCTAAGCAGTGACTGGGGAGAAACACTTTCATTGAAAGGGGTTGCCAAGCTTCCAAAAATTACGAGTCTCCAGAAATCTCAGCAACTATTTTTTCACCCAAACTGGATGATACTTTCAGGTAATGATCCGAACACTAATCCCACTTGGTTCACCAAATTTCGTTCTTCTATGTTGAAGCGTTCGTTTCCAGTAACAGTTTGAATTTTGGTGTTTCACTCTGTTTTCTCCTATATTGGTAGATGTATTTGGAATTCTAAATCAAACACGGTTTGTGCTAGCTTCTTGAAAGTTAACACAATAAAGCAGTTTCACGTTCTATCTCTATGTTCTGTTTCCTCTTGATGTAACCCTCAGCAGTGAATGGGGAGAAACACTTTCAATGAAAGGGGTTGCCAAGCTTCCGAAAATTACGAGTCTCCAGAAATCTCAGCAACTATTTTTTCACCCAAACTGGATGATGCTTTCAGGTAATGATCAGTATAGTAAGCCCACTTGGTTCCCCAAATTTTGTTCTTCTATGTTGAAGCGTTCGTTTCCAGTAACAGTTTGAATTTTGGCGTTTCATTCTGTTTTCTCCTATACTGATAGATGTATTTGGAACTCTAAATCAAACACGGTTTGTGCTGGCTTCTTGAAACTTGACACAATAAAGCAGTTTCACGTTCTATCTCTATGTTCTGTTTCCTCTTGATGTAGCCCTAAGCAGTGACTGGGGAGAAACACTTTCATTGAAAGGGGTTGCCAAGCTTCCAAAAATTACGAGTCTCCAGAAATCTCAGCAACTATTTTTCCACCCAAACTGCATGACACTTTCAGGTAATGATCAGTACACTAAGCCCAATTGGTTCCCCAAATTTCGTTCTTCTATGTTGAAGCGTTCGTTTCCAGTAACAGTTTGAATTTTGGCGTTTCACTCTGTTTTCTCCTATACTGATAGATGTATTTGGAACTCTAAATCAAACACGGTTTGTGCTAGCTTCTTGAAACTTGACACAATAAAGCAGTTTCACGTTCTATCTCTATGTTCTGTTTCCTCTTGATGTAGCCCTAAGCAGTGACTGGGGAGAAACACTTTCATTGAAAGGGGTTGCCAAGCTTCCAAAAATTACGAGTCTCCAGAAATCTCAGCAACTATTTTTCCACCCAAACTGGATGACACTTTCAGGTAATGATCAGTACACTAAGGCAACTTGGTTCCCCAAATTTCGTTCTTCTATGTTGAAGCGTTCGTTTCCAGTAACAGTTTGAATTTTGGCGATTCACTCTATGTTCTCCTATACTGATAGATGTATTTGGAACTCTAAATCAAACACGGTTTGTGCTAGCTTCTTGAAACTTGACACAATAAAGCAGTTTCACGTTCTATCTCTATGTTCTGTTTCCTCTTGATGTAGCCCTAAGCAGTGACTGCGGAGAAACACTTTCATTGAAAGGGGTTGCCAAGCTTCCAAAAATTACGAGTCTCCAGAAATCTCAGCTAATATTTTTTCACCCAAACTGGATGATACTTTCAGGTAATGATCAGTAGACTAAGCCCACTTGGATCCCCAAATTTCGTTCTTCTATATTGAAGCGTTCGTTTCCAGTAACAGTTTGAATTTTGGCGTTTCACTCTGTGTTCTCCTATACTGATAGATGTATTTGGAACTCTAAATCAAACTCGGTTTGTGCTAGATTCTTGAAATTGACACAATAAAGCAGTTTCACGTTCTATCTCTATGTTCTGTTTCCTCTTGATGTAGCCCTAAGCAGTGACTGGGGAGAAACACTTTCATTGAAAGGGGTTGCCAAGCTTCCAAAAATTACGAGTCTCCAGAAATCTCAGCAACTATTTTTTCACCCAAACTGGATGATACTTTCAGGTAATGATCCGAACACTAATCCCACTTGGTTCACCAAATTTCGTTCTTCTATGTTGAAGCGTTCGTTTCCAGTAACAGTTTGAATTTTGGTGTCTCACTCTGTTTTCTCCTATATTGGTAGATGTATTTGGAATTCTAAATCAAACACGGTTTCTGCTAGCTTCTTGAAAGTTAACACAATAAAGCAGTTTCACGTTCTATCTCTATGTTCTGTTTCCTCTTGATGTAACCCTCAGCAGTGAATGGGGAGAAACACTTTCAATGAAAGGGGTTGCCAAGCTTCCAAAAATTACGAGTCTCCAGAAATCTCAGCAACTATTTTTTCACCCAAACTGGATGATACTTTCAGGTAATGATCAGTATAGTAAGCACACTTGGTTCCCCAAATTTCGTTCTTCTATGTTGAAGCGTTCGTTTCCAGTAACAGTTTGAATTTTGGCGTTTCACTCTGTTTTCTCCTATACTGATAGATGTATTTGGAACTCTAAATCAAACACGGTTTGTGCTGGCTTCTTGAAACTTGACACAATAAAGCAGTTTCACGTTCTATCTCTATGTTCTGTTTCCTCTTGATGTAGCCCTAAGCAGTGACTGGGGAGAAACACTTTCATTGAAAGGGGTTGCCAAGCTTCCAAAAATTACGAGTCTCCAGAAATCTCAGCAACTATTTTTCCACCCAAACTGGATGACACTTTCAGGTAATGATCAGTACACTAAGGCAACTTGGTTCCCCAAATTTCGTTCTTCTATGTTGAAGCGTTCGTTTCCAGTAACAGTTTGAATTTTGGCGATTCACTCTGTGTTCTCCTATACTGATAGATGTATTTGGAACTCTAAATCAAACACGGTTTGTGCTAGCTTCTTGAAACTTGACACAATAAAGCAGTTTCACGTTCTATCTCTATGTTCTGTTTCCTCTTGATGTAGCCCTAAGCAGTGACTGCGGAGAAACACTTTCATTGAAAGGGGTTGCCAAGCTTCCAAAAATTACGAGTCTCCAGAAATCTCAGCTAATATTTTTTCACCCAAACTGGATGATACTTTCAGGTAATGATCAGTACACTAAGCCCACTTGGATCCCCAAATTTCGTTCTTCTATATTGAAGCGTTCGTTTCCAGTAACAGTTTGAATTTTGGCGTTTCACTCTGTGTTCTCCTATACTGATAGATGTATTTGGAACTCTAAATCAAACACGGTTTGTGCTAGCTTCTTGAAACTTGACACAATAAAGCAGTTTCACGTTCTATCTCTATGTTCTGTTTCCTCTTGATGTAGCCCTAAGCAGTGACTGGGGAGAAACACTTTCATTGAAAGGGGTTGCCAAGCTTCCAAAAATTACGAGTCTCCAGAAATCTCAGCAACTATTTTTCCACCCAAACTGCATGACACTTTCAGGTAATCATCAGTACACTAAGCCCACTTGGTTCCCCAAATTTCGTTCTTCTATGTTGAAGCGTCCGTTTCCAGTAACAGTTTGAATTTTGGCGTTTCACTCTGTTTTCTCCTATACTGATAGATGTATTTGGAACTCTAAATCAAACACGGTTTGTGCTAGCTTCTTGAAACTTGACACAATAAAGCAGTTTCACGTTCTATCTCTATGTTCTGTTTCCTCTTGATGTAGCCCTAAGCAGTGACTGGGGAGAAACACTTTCATTGAAAGGGGTTGCCAAGCTTCCAAAAATTACGAGTCTCCAGAAATCTCAGCAACTATTTTTTCACCCAAACTGGATGACACTTTCAGGTAATGATCAGTACACTAAGCCCACTTGGTTCCCCAAATTTCGTTCTTCTATATTGAAGCGTTCGTTTCCAGTAACAGTTTGAATTTTGGCGTTTCACTCTGTTTTCTCCTATACTGATAGATGTATTTGGAACTCTAAATCAAACACGGTTTGTGCTAGCTTCTTGAAACTTGACACAATAAAGCAGTTTCACGTTCTATCTCTATGTTCTGTTTCCTCTTGATGTAGCCCTAAGCAGTGACTGGGGAGAAACACTTTCATTGAAAGGGGTTGCCAAGCTTCCAAAAATTACGAGTCTCCAGAAATCTCAGCAACTATTTTTTCACCCAAACTGGATGATACTTTCAGGTAATGATCAGTACACTAAGCCCACTTGGTTCCCCAAATTTCGTTCTTCTATGTTGAAGCGTTCGTTTCCAGTAACAGTTTGAATTTTGGCGTTTCACTCTGTTTTCTCCTATACTGATAGATGTATTTGGAACTCTAAATCAAACACGGTTTGTGCTAGCTTCTTGAAACTTGACACAATAAAGCAGTTTCACGTTCTATCTCTATCTTCTCTTTCCTCTTGATATAGCCCTAAGCAGTGTCTGGGGAGAAACACTTTCATTGAAAGGGGTTGCCAAGCTTCCAAAAATTAGGAGTCTCCAGAAATCTCAGCAACTATTTTTTCACCCAAACTGGATGATACTTTCAGGTAATGATCAGTACACTAAGCCCACTTGGTTCCCCAAATTTCGTTCTTCTATGTTGAAGCGTTCGTTTCCAGTAACAGTTTGAATTTTGGCGTTTCACTCTGTTTTCTCCTATACTGATAGATGTATTTGGAACTCTAAATCAAACACGGTTTGTGCTAGCTTCTTGAAACTTGACACAATAAAGCAGTTTCACGTTCTATCTCTATGTTCTGTTTCCTCTTGATGTAGCCCTAAGCAGTGACTGGGGAGAAACACTTTCATTGAAAGGGGTTTTCAAGCTTCCAAAAATTACGAGTCTCCAGAAATCTCAGCAACTATTTTTCACCCAAACTGGATGACACTTTCAGGTAATGATCAGTACACTAAGCCCACTTGGTTCCCCAAATTTCGTTCTTCTATGTTGAAGCGTTCGTTTCCAGTAACAGTTTGAATTTTGGCGTTTCACTCTGTTTTCTCCTATACTGATAGATATATTTGGAACTCTAAATCAAACACGGTTTGTGCTAGCTTCTTGAAACTTGACACAATAAAGCAGTTTCAGGTTCTATCTCTATGTTCTTTTTCCTCTTGATGTAGCCCTAAGCAGTGACTGGGGAGAAACACTTTCATTGAAAGGGGTTGCCAAGCTTCCAAAAATTACGAGTCTCCAGAAATCTCAGCAACTATTTTTTCACCCAAACTGGATGATACTTTCAGGTAATGATCAGTACACTAAGCCCACTTGGTTCCCCAAATTTCGTTCTTCTATGTTGAAGAGTTAGTTTCCAGTAACTGTTTGAATTTTGGCGTTTCACTCTGTTTTCTCCTATACTGATAGATGTATTTGGAACTCTAAATCAAACACGGTTTGTGCTAGCTTCTTGAAACTTGACACAATAAAGCAGTTTCACGTTCTATCTCTATGTTCTGTTTCCTCTTGATGTAACCCTAAGCAGTGACTGGGGAGAAACACTTTCATTGAAAGGGGTTGCCAAGCTTCCAAAAATTACGAGTCTCCAGAAATCTCAGCAACTATTTTTTAACCCAAACTGGATGATACTTTCAGGTAATGATCAGTACACTAAGCCCACTTGGTTCCCCAAATTTCGTTCTTCTATGTTGAAGCGTTCGTTTCCAGTAACAGTTTCAATTTTGGTGTTTCACTCTGTTTTCTCCTATATTGGTAGATGTATTTGGAACTCTAAATCAAACACGGTTTGTGCTAGCTTCTTGAAACTTGACACAATAAAGCAGTTTCACGTTCTATCTCTACGTTCTGTTTCCTCTTGATGTAGCCCTAAGCAGTGACTGGGGAGAAACACTTTCATTGAAAGGGGTTGCCAAGCTTCCAAATATTACGAGTCTCCAGAAATCTCAGCAACTATTTTTTCACCCAAACTGGATGATACTTTCAGGTAATGATCAGTACACTAAGCCCACTTGGTTCCCCAAATTTCGTTCTTCTATGTTGAAGCGTTCGTTTCCAGTAACAGTTTGAATTTTGGCGTTTCACTCTGTTTTCTCCTATACTGATAGATGTATTTGGAACTCTAAATCAAACACGGTTTGTGCTAGCTTCTTGAAACTTGACACAATAAAGCAGTTTCACGTTCTATCTCTATGTTCTGTTTCCTCTTGATGTAGCCCTAAGCAGTGACTGGGGAGAAACACTTTCATTGAAAGGGGTTGCCAAGCTTCCAAAAATTACGAGTCTCCAGAAATCTCAGCAACTATTTTTTAACCCAAACTGGATGATACTTTCAGGTAATGATCAGTACACTAAGCCCACTTGGTTCCCCAAATTTCGTTCTTCTATGTTGAAGCGTTCGTTTCCAGTAACAGTTTGAATTTTGGCGTTTCACTCTGTTTTCTCCTATTCTGATAGATGTATTTGGAACTCTAAATCAAACACGGTTTGTGCTAGCTTCTTGAAACTTGATACAATAAATCCGTTTCACGTTCTATCTCTATGTTCTATTTCCTCTTGATGTAGCCCTAAGCAGTGACTGGGGAGAAACACTTTCATTGAAAGGGGTTGCCAAGCTTCCAAAAATTGCGAGTCTCCAGAAATCTCAGCAACTATTTTTTCACCCAAACTGGATGACTCTTTCAGGTAATGATCAGTACACTAAGCCCACTTGGTTCCCCAAATTTCGTTCTTCTATGTTGAAGCGTTCGTTTCCAGTAACAGTTTGAATTTTGGCGTTTCACTCTGTTTTCTCCTATACTGATAGATGTATTTGGAACTCTAAATCAAACACGGTTTGTGCTAGCTTCTTGAAACTTGACACAATAAAGCAGTTTCACGTTCTATCTCTATGTTCTGTTTCCTCTTGATGTAGCCCTAAGCAGTGACTGGGGAGAAACACTTTCATTGAAAGGGGTTGCCAAGCTTCCAAAAATTGCGAGTCTTTAGAAATCACAGCAACTATTTTTTCACCCAAACTGGATGATACTTTCAGGTAATGATCAGTACACTAAGCCCACTTGGTTCCCCAAATTTCGTTCTTCTATGTTGAAGCGTTCGTTTCCAGTAACAGTTTGAATTTTGGCGATTCACTCTGTGTTCTCCTATACTGATAGATGTATTTGGAACTCTAAATCAAACACGGTTTGTGCTAGCTTCTTGAAACTTGACACAATAAAGCAGTTTCACGTTCTATCTCTATGTTCTGTTTCCTCTTGATGTAGCCCTAAGCAGTGACTGGGGAGAAACACTTTCATTGAAAGGGGTTGCCAAGCTTCCAAAAATTACGAGTCTCCAGAAATCTCAGCAACTATTTTTCCACCCAAACTGGATGACACTTTCAGGTAATGATCAGTACACTAAGCCCACTTGGTTCCCCAAATTTCGTTCTTCTATATTGAAGCGTTCGTTTCCAGTAACAGTTTGAATTTTGGCGTTTCACTCTGTGTTCTCCTATACTGATAGATGTATTTGGAACTCTAAATCAAACGCGGTTTGTGCTAGCTTCTTGAAACTTGACACAATAAAGCAGTTTCACGTTCTATCTCTATGTTCTGTTTCCTCTTGATGTAGCCCTAAGCAGTGACTGGGGAGAAACACTTTCATTGAAAGGGGTTGCCAAGCTTCCAAAAATTACGAGTCTCCAGAAATCTCAGCAAATATTTTTTCACCCAAAGTGGATGATACTTTCAGGTAATGATCAGTACACTAAGCCCACTTGGTTCCCCAAATTTCGTTCTTCTATATTGAAGCATTTGTTTCCAGTAACAGTTTGAATTTTGGCGATTCACTCTGTGTTCTCCTATACTGATAGATGTATTTGGAACTCTAAATCAAACACGGTTTGTGCTAGCTTCTTGAAACTTGACACAATAAAGCAGTTTCACGTTCTATCTCTATGTTCTGTTTCCTCTTGATGTAGCCCTAAGCAGTGACTGGGGAGAAACACTTTCATTGAAAGGGGTTGCCAAGCTTCCAAAAATTGCGAGTCTCCAGAAATCTCAGCAACTATTTTTCCACCCAAACTGGATGACACTTTCAGGTAATGATCAGTACACTAAGCCCACTTGGTTCCCCAAATTTCGTTCTTCTATGTTGAAGCGTTCTTTTCCAGTAACAGTTTGAATTTTGGCGTTTCACTCTGTTTTCTCCTATACTGATAGATGTATTTGGAACTCTAAATCAAACACGGTTTGTGCTAGCTTCTTGAAACTTGACACAATAAAGCAGTTTCACGTTCTATCTCTATGTTCTGTTTCCTCTTGATGTAGCCCTAAGCAGTGACTGGGGAGAAACACTTTCATTGAAAGGGGTTGCCAAGCTTCCAAAAATTACGAGTCTCCAGAAATCTCAGCAACTATTTTTCCACCCAAACTGGATGACACTTTCAGGTAATGATCAGTACACTAAGGCAACTTGGTTCCCCAAATTTTGTTCTTCTATGTTGAAGCGTTCGTTTCCAGTAACAGTTTGAATTTTGGCGTTTCACTCTGTTTTCTCCTATACTGATAGATGTATTTGGAACTCTAAATCAAACACGGTTTGTGCTAGCTTCTTGAAACTTGACACAATAAAGCAGTTTCACGTTCTATCTCTATGTTCTGTTTCCTCTTGATGTAGCCCTAAGCAGTGACTGGGGAGAAACACTTTCATTGAAAGGGGTTGCCAAGCTTCCAAAAATTACGAGTCTCCAGAAATCTCAGCAACTATTTTTCCACCCAAACTGGATGACACTTTCAGGTAATGATCAGTACACTAAGGCAACTTGGTTCCCCAAATTTCGTTCTTCTATGTTGAAGCGTTCGTTTCCAGTAACAGTTTGAATTTTGGCGTTTCACTCTGTTTTCTCCTATACTGATAGATGTATTTGGAACTGTAAATCAAACACGGTTTGTGCTAGCTTCTTGAAACTTGACACAATAAAGCAGTTTCACGTTCTATCTCTATGTTCTGTTTCCTCTTGATGTAGCCCTAAGCAGTGACTGGGGAGAAACACTTTCATTGAAAGGGGTTGCCAAGCTTCCAAAAATTACGAGTCTCCAGAAATCTCAGCAACTATTTTTTAACCCAAACTGGATGATACTTTCAGGTAATGATCAGTACACTAAGCCCACTTGGTTCCCCAAATTTCGTTCTTCTATGTTGAAGCGTTCGTTTCCAGTAACAGTTTGAATTTTGGCGTTTCACTCTGTTTTCTCCTATACTGATAGATGTATTTGGAACTGTAAATCAAACACGGTTTGTGCTAGCTTCTTGAAACTTGACACAATAAAGCAGTTTCACGTTCTATCTCTATGTTCTGTTTCCTCTTGATGTAGCCCTAAGCAGTGACTGGGGAGAAACACTTTCATTGAAAGGGGTTGCCAAGCTTCCAAAAATTACGAGTCTCCAGAAATCTCAGCTAATATTTTTTCACCCAAAGTGGATGATACTTTCAGGTAATGATCAGTACACTAAGCCCACTTGGATCCCCAAATTTCGTTCTTCCATATTGAAGCGTTCGTTTCCAGTAACAGTTTGAATTTTGGCGTTTCACTCTGTGTTCTCCTATACTGATAGATGTATTTGGAACTCTAAATCAAACGCGGTTTGTGCTAGCTTCTTGAAACTTGACACAATAAAGCAGTTTCACGTTCTATATCTATGTTCTGTTTCCTCTTGATGTAGCCCTAAGCAGTGACTGGGGAGAAACACTTTCATTGAAAGGGGTTGCCAAGCTTCCAAAAATTACGAGTCTCCAGAAATCTCAGCAAATATTTTTTCACCCAAAGTGGATGATGCTTTCAGGTAATGATCAGTACACTAAGACCACTTGGTTCCCCAAATTTCGTTCTTCTATATTGAAGCGTTCGTTTCCAGTAACAGTTTGAATTTTGGCGATTCACTCTGTGTTCTCCTATACTGATAGATGTATTTGGAACTCTAAATCAAACACGGTTTGTGCTAGCTTCTTGAAACTTGACACAATAAAGCAGTTTCACGTTCTATCTCTATGTTCTGTTTCCTCTTGATGTAGCCCTAAGCAGTGACTGGGGAGAAACACTTTCATTGAAAGGGGTTGCCAAGCTTCCAAAAATTGCGAGTCTCCAGAAATCTCAGCAACTATTTTTCCACCCAAACTGGATGACACTTTCAGGTAATGATCAGTACACTAAGCCCACTTGGTTCCCCAAATTTCGTTCTTCTATGTTGAAGCGTTCGTTTCCAGTAACAGTTTGAATTTTGGCGTTTCACTCTGTTTTCTCCTATACTGATAGATGTATTTGGAACCCTAAATCAAACACGGTTTGTGCTAGCTTCTTGAAACTTGACACAATAAAGCAGTTTCACGTTCTATCTCTATGTTCTGTTTCCTCTTGATGTAGCCCTAAGCAGTGACTGGGGAGAAACACTTTCATTGAAAGCGGTTGCCAAGCTTCCAAAAATTACGAGTCTCCAGAAATCTCAGCAACTATTTTTCCACCCAAACTGGATGACACTTTCAGGTAATGATCAGTACACTAAGGCAACTTGGTTCCCCAAATTTCGTTCTTCTATGTTGAAGCGTTCGTTTCCAGTAACAGTTTGAATTTTGGCGTTTCACTCTGTTTTCTCCTATACTGATAGATGTATTTGGAACTGTAAATCAAACACGGTTTGTGCTAGCTTCTTGAAACTTGACACAATAAAGCAGTTTCACGTTCTATCTCTATGTTCTGTTTCCTCTTGATGTAGCCCTAAGCAGTGACTGGGGAGAAACACTTTCATTGAAAGGGGTTGCCAAGCTTCCAAAAATTACGAGTCTCCAGAAATCTCAGCAACTATTTTTTCACCCAAACTGGATGATACTTTCAGGTAATGATCAGTACACTAAGCCCACTTGGTTCCCCAAATTTCGTTCTTCTATGTTGAAGCGTTCGTTTCCAGTAACAGTTTGAATTTTGGCGTTTCACTCTGTTTTCTCCTATACTGATAGATGTATTTGGAACTGTAAATCAAACACGGTTTGTGCTAGCTTCTTGAAACTTGACACAATAAAGCAGTTTCACGTTCTATCTCTATGTTCTGTTTCCTCTTGATGTAGCCCTAAGCAGTGACTGGGGAGAAACACTTTCATTGAAAGGGGTTGCCAAGCTTCCAAAAATTACGAGTCTCCAGAAATCTCAGCTAATATTTTTTCACCCAAAGTGGATGATACTTTCAGGTAATGATCAGTACACTAAGCCCACTTGGTTCCCCAAATTTCGTTCTTCTATATTGAAGCGTTCGTTTCCAGTAACAGTTTGAATTTTGGCGTTTCACTCTGTGTTCTCCTATACTGATAGATGTATTTGGAACTCTAAATCAAACACGGTTTGTGCTAGCTTCTTGAAATTGACACAATACAGCAGTTTCACGTTCTATCTCTATGTTCTGTTTCCTCTTGATGTAGCCCTAAGCAGTGACTGGGGAGAAACACTTTCATTGAAAGGGGTTGCCAAGCTTCCAAAATTTACGAGTCTCCAGAAATCTCAGCAACTATTTTTTCACCCAAACTGGATGATACTTTCAGGTAATGATCCGTACACTAATCCCACTTGGTTCACCAAATTTCGTTCTTCTATGTTGAAGCGTTCGTTTCCAGTAACAGTTTGAATTTTGGTGTTTCACTCTGTTTTCTCCTATATTGGTAGATGTATTTGGAATTCTAAATCAAACACGGTTTGTGCTAGCTTCTTGAAAGTTAACACAATAAAGCAGTTTCACGTTCTATCTCTATGTTCTGTTTCCTCTTGATGTAACCCTCAGCAGTGAATGGGGAGAAACACTTTCAATGAAAGGGGTTGCCAAGCTTCCAAAAATTACGAGTCTCCAGAAATCTCAGCAACTATTTTTTCACCCAAACTGGATGATACTTTCAGGTAATGATCAGTATAGTAAGCCCACTTGGTTCCCCAAATTTCGTTCTTCTATGTTGAAGCGTTCGTTTCCAGTAACAGTTTGAATTTTGGCGTATCACTCTGTTTTCTCCTATACTGATAGATGTATTTGGAACTCTAAATCAAACACGGTTTGTGCTGGCTTCTTGAAACTTGACACAATAAAGCAGTTTCACGTTCTATCTCTATGTTCTGTTTCCTCTTGATGTAGCCCTAAGCAGTGACTGGGGAGAAACACTTTCATTGAAAGGGGTTGCCAAGCTTCCAAAATTACGAGTCTCCAGAAATCTCAGCAACTATTTTTCCACCCAAACTGGATGACACTTTCAGGTAATGATCAGTACACTAAGCCCAATTGGTTCCCCAAATTTCGTTCTTCTATGTTGAAGCGTTCGTTTCCAGTAACAGTTTGAATTTTGGCGTTTCACTCTGTTTTCTCCTATACTGATAGATGTATTTGGAACTCTAAATCAAACACGGTTTGTGCTAGCTTCTTGAAACTTGACACAATAAAGCAGTTTCACGTTCTATCTCTATGTTCTGTTTCCTCTTGATGTAGCCCTAAGCAGTGACTGGGGAGAAACACTTTCATTGAAAGGGGTTGCCAAGCTTCCAAAAATTACGAGTCTCCAGAAATCTCAGCAACTATTTTTCCACCCAAACTGGATGACACTTTCAGGTAATGATCAGTACACTAAGGCAACTTGGTTCCCCAAATTTCGTTCTTCTATGTTGAAGCGTTCGTTTCCAGTAACAGTTTGAATTTTGGCGTTTCACTCTGTTTTCTCCTATACTGATAGATGTATTTGGAACTGTAAATCAAACACGGTTTGTGCTAGCTTCTTGAAACTTGACACAATAAAGCAGTTTCACGTTCTATCTCTATGTTCTGTTTCCTCTTGATGTAGCCCTAAGCAGTGACTGGGGAGAAACACTTTCATTGAAAGGGGTTGCCAAGCTTCCAAAAATTACGAGTCTCCAGAAATCTCAGCAACTATTTTTTAACCCAAACTGGATGATACTTTCAGGTAATGATCAGTACACTAAGCCCACTTGGTTCCCCAAATTTCGTTCTTCTATGTTGAAGCGTTCGTTTCCAGTAACAGTTTGAATTTTGGCGTTTCACTCTGTTTTCTCCTATACTGAGAGATGTATTTGGAACTGTAAATCAAACACGGTTTGTGCTAGCTTCTTGAAACTTGACACAATAAAGCAGTTTCACGTTCTATCTCTATGTTCTGTTTCCTCTTGATGTAGCCCTAAGCAGTGACTGGGGAGAAACACTTTCATTGAAAGGGGTTGCCAAGCTTCCAAAAATTACGAGTCTCCAGAAATCTCAGCTAATATTTTTTCACCCAAAGTGGATGATACTTTCAGGTAATGATCAGTACACTAAGCCCACTTGGATCCCCAAATTTCGTTCTTCTATATTGAAGCGTTCGTTTCCAGTAACAGTTTGAATTTTGGCGTTTCACTCTGTGTTCTCCTATACTGATAGATGTATTTGGAACTCTAAATCAAACTCGGTTTGTGCTAGATTCTTGAAATTGACACAATAAAGCAGTTTCACGTTCTATCTCTATGTTCTGTTTCCTCTTGATGTAGCCCTAAGCAGTGACTGGGGAGAAACACTTTCATTGAAAGGGGTTGCCAAGCTTCCAAAAATTACGAGTCTCCAGAAATCTCAGCAACTATTTTTTCACCCAAACTGGATGATACTTTCAGGTAATGATCCGAACACTAATCCCACTTGGTTCACCAAATTTCGTTCTTCTATGTTGAAGCGTTCGTTTCCAGTAACAGTTTGAATTTTGGTGTTTCACTCTGTTTTCTCCTATATTGGTAGATGTATTTGGAATTCTAAATCAAACACGGTTTGTGCTAGCTTCTTGAAAGTTAACACAATAAAGCAGTTTCACGTTCTATCTCTATGTTCTGTTTCCTCTTGATGTAACCCTCAGCAGTGAATGGGGAGAAACACTTTCAATGAAAGGGGTTGCCAAGCTTCCAAAAATTACGAGTCTCCAGAAATCTCAGCAACTATTTTTTCACCCAAACTGGATGATACTTTCAGGTAATGATCAGTATAGTAAGCCCACTTGGTTCCCCAAATTTCGTTCTTCTATGTTGAAGCGTTCGTTTCCAGTAACAGTTTGAATTTTGGCGTTTCACTCTGTTTTCTCCTATACTGATAGATGTATTTGGAACTCTAAATCAAACACGGTTTGTGCTGGCTTCTTGAAACTTGACACAATAAAGCAGTTTCACGTTCTATCTCTATGTTCTGTTTCCTCTTGATGTAGCCCTAAGCAGTGACTGGGGAGAAACACTTTCATTGAAAGGGGTTGCCAAGCTTCCAAAAATTACGAGTCTCCAGAAATCTCAGCAACTATTTTTCCACCCAAACTGCATGACACTTTCAGGTAATGATCAGTACACTAAGCCCAATTGGTTCCCCAAATTTCGTTCTTCTATGTTGAAGCGTTCGTTTCCAGTAACAGTTTGAATTTTGGCGTTTCACTCTGTTTTCTCCTATACTGATAGATGTATTTGGAACTCTAAATCAAACACGGTTTGTGCTAGCTTCTTGAAACTTGACACAATAAAGCAGTTTCACGTTCTATCTCTATGTTCTGTTTCCTCTTGATGTAGCCCTAAGCAGTGACTGGGGAGAAACACTTTCATTGAAAGGGGTTGCCAAGCTTCCAAAAATTACGAGTCTCCAGAAATCTCAGCAACTATTTTTCCACCCAAACTGGATGACACTTTCAGGTAATGATCAGTACACTAAGGCAACTTGGTTCCCCAAATTTCGTTCTTCTATGTTGAAGCGTTCGTTTCCAGTAACAGTTTGAATTTTGGCGATTCACTCTATGTTCTCCTATACTGATAGATGTATTTGGAACTCTAAATCAAACACGGTTTGTGCTAGCTTCTTGAAACTTGACACAATAAAGCAGTTTCACGTTCTATCTCTATGTTCTGTTTCCTCTTGATGTAGCCCTAAGCAGTGACTGCGGAGAAACACTTTCATTGAAAGGGGTTGCCAAGCTTCCAAAAATTACGAGTCTCCAGAAATCTCAGCTAATATTTTTTCACCCAAACTGGATGATACTTTCAGGTAATGATCAGTACACTAAGCCCACTTGGATCCCCAAATTTCGTTCTTCTATATTGAAGCGTTCGTTTCCAGTAACAGTTTGAATTTTGGCGTTTCACTCTGTGTTCTCCTATACTGATAGATGTATTTGGAACTCTAAATCAAACTCGGTTTGTGCTAGATTCTTGAAATTGACACAATAAAGCAGTTTCACATTCTATCTCTATGTTCTGTTTCCTCTTGATGTAGCCCTAAGCAGTGACTGGGGAGAAACACTTTCATTGAAAGGGGTTGCCAAGCTTCCAAAAATTACGAGTCTCCAGAAATCTCAGCAACTATTTTTTCACCCAAACTGGATGATACTTTCAGGTAATGATCCGAACACTAATCCCACTTGGTTCACCAAATTTCGTTCTTCTATGTTGAAGCGTTCGTTTCCAGTAACAGTTTGAATTTTGGTGTTTCACTCTGTTTTCTCCTATATTGGTAGATGTATTTGGAATTCTAAATCAAACACGGTTTGTGCTAGCTTCTTGAAAGTTAACACAATAAAGCAGTTTCACATTCTATCTCTATGTTCTGTTTCCTCTTGATGTAACCCTCAGCAGTGAATGGGGAGAAACACTTTCAATGAAAGGGGTTGCCAAGCTTCCAAAAATTACGAGTCTCCAGAAATCTCAGCAACTATTTTTTCACCCAAACTGGATGATACTTTCAGGTAATGATCAGTATAGTAAGCCCACTTGGTTCCCCAAATTTCGTTCTTCTATGTTGAAGCGTTCGTTTCCAGTAACAGTTTGAATTTTGGCGTTTCACTCTGTTTTCTCCTATACTGATAGATGTATTTGGAACTCTAAATCAAACACGGTTTGTGCTGGCTTCTTGAAACTTGACACAATAAAGCAGTTTCACGTTCTATCTCTATGTTCTGTTTCCTCTTGATGTAGCCCTAAGCAGTGACTGGGGAGAAACACTTTCATTGAAAGGGGTTGCCAAGCTTCCAAAAATTACGAGTCTCCAGAAATCTCAGCAACTATTTTTCCACCCAAACTGCATGACACTTTCAGGTAATGATCAGTACACTAAGCCCAATTGGTTCCCCAAATTTCGTTCTTCTATGTTGAAGCGTTCGTTTCCAGTAACAGTTTGAATTTTGGCGTTTCACTCTGTTTTCTCCTATACTGATAGATGTATTTGGAACTCTAAATCAAACACGGTTTGTGCTAGCTTCTTGAAACTTGACACAATAAAGCAGTTTCACGTTCTATCTCTATGTTCTGTTTCCTCTTGATGTAGCCCTAAGCAGTGACTGGGGAGAAACACTTTCATTGAAAGGGGTTGCCAAGCTTCCAAAAATTACGAGTCTCCAGAAATCTCAGCAACTATTTTTCCACCCAAACTGGATGACACTTTCAGGTAATGATCAGTACACTAAGGCAACTTGGTTCCCCAAATTTCGTTCTTCTATGTTGAAGCGTTCGTTTCCAGTAACAGTTTGAATTTTGGCGATTCACTCTATGTTCTCCTATACTGATAGATGTATTTGGAACTCTAAATCAAACACGGTTTGTGCTAGCTTCTTGAAACTTGACACAATAAAGCAGTTTCACGTTCTATCTCTATGTTCTGTTTCCTCTTGATGTAGCCCTAAGCAGTGACTGCGGAGAAACACTTTCATTGAAAGGGGTTGCCAAGCTTCCAAAAATTACGAGTCTCCAGAAATCTCAGCTAATATTTTTTCACCCAAACTGGATGATACTTTCAGGTAATGATCAGTACACTAAGCCCACTTGGATCCCCAAATTTCGTTCTTCTATATTGAAGCGTTCGTTTCCAGTAACAGTTTGAATTTTGGCGTTTCACTCTGTGTTCTCCTATACTGATAGATGTATTTGGAACTCTAAATCAAACTCGGTTTGTGCTAGATTCTTGAAATTGACACAATAAAGCAGTTTCACGTTCTATCTCTATGTTCTGTTTCCTCTTGATGTAGCCCTAAGCAGTGACTGGGGAGAAACACTTTCATTGAAAGGGGTTGCCAAGCTTCCAAAAATTACGAGTCTCCAGAAATCTCAGCAACTATTTTTTCACCCAAACTGGATGATACTTTCAGGTAATGATCCGAACACTAATCCCACTTGGTTCACCAAATTTCGTTCTTCTATGTTGAAGCGTTCGTTTCCAGTAACAGTTTGAATTTTGGTGTTTCACTCTGTTTTCTCCTATATTGGTAGATGTATTTGGAATTCTAAATCAAACACGGTTTGTGCTAGCTTCTTGAAAGTTAACACAATAAAGCAGTTTCACGTTCTATCTCTATGTTCTGTTTCCTCTTGATGTAACCCTCAGCAGTGAATGGGGAGAAACACTTTCAATGAAAGGGGTTGCCAAGCTTCCAAAAATTACGAGTCTCCAGAAATCTCAGCAACTATTTTTTCACCCAAACTGGATGATACTTTCAGGTAATGATCAGTATAGTAAGCACACTTGGTTCCCCAAATTTCGTTCTTCTATGTTGAAGCGTTCGTTTCCAGTAACAGTTTGAATTTTGGCGTTTCACTCTGTTTTCTCCTATACTGATAGATGTATTTGGAACTCTAAATCAAACACGGTTTGTGCTGGCTTCTTGAAACTTGACACAATAAAGCAGTTTCACGTTCTATCTCTATGTTCTGTTTCCTCTTGATGTAGCCCTAAGCAGTGACTGGGGAGAAACACTTTCATTGAAAGAGGTTGCCAAGCTTCCAAAAATTACGAGTCTCCAGAAATTTCAGCAACTATTTTTTAACCCAAACTGGATGATACTTTCAGGTAATGATCAGTACACTAAGCCCACTTGGTTCCCCAAATTTCGTTCTTCTATGTTGAAGCGTTCGTTTCCAGTAACAGTTTGAATTTTGGCGTTTCACTCTGTTTTCTCCTATTCTGATAGATGTATTTGGAACTCTAAATCAAACACGGTTTGTGCTAGCTTCTTGAAACTTGACACAATAAATCAGTTTCACGTTCTATCTCTATGTTCTGTTTCCTCTTGATGTAACCCTAAGCAGTGACTGGGGAGAAACACTTTCATTGAAAGGGGTTGCCAAGCTTCCAAAAATTACGAGTCTCCAGAAATCTCAGCAAATATTTTTTCACCCAAAGTGGATGATACCTTCAGGTAATGATCAGTACACTAAGCCCACTTGGTTCCCCAAATTTCGTTCTTCTATATTGAAGCGTTCGTTTCCAGTAACAGTTTGAATTTTGGCGTTTCACTCTGTTTTCTCCTATTCTGATAGATGTATTTGGAACTCTAAATCAAACACGGTTTGTGCTAGCTTCTTGAAACTTAACACAATAAAGCAGTTTCACGTTCTATCTCTATGTTCTTTTTCCTCTTGATGTAGCCCTAAGCAGTGACTGGGGAGAAACACTTTCATTGAAAGGGGTTGCCAAGCTTCCAAAAATTACGAGTCTCCAGAAATCTCAGCAACTATTTTTTCACCCAAACTGGATGATACTTTCAGGTAATGATCAGTACACTAAGCCCACTTGGTTCCCCAAATTTCGTTCTTCTATGTTGAAGCGTTCGTTTCCAGTAACAGTTTGAATTTTGGCGTTTCACTCTGTTTTCTCCTATACTGATAGATGTATTTGGAACTCTAAATCAAACACGGTTTGTGCTAGCTTCTTGAAACTTGACACAATAAAGCAGTTTCACGTTCTATCTCTATGTTCTGTTTCCTCTTGATGTAGCCCTAAGCAGTGACTGGGGAGAAACACTTTCATTGAAAGGGGTTGCCAAGCTTCCAAAAATTGCGAGTCTCCAGAAATCTCAGCAACTATTTTTTCACCCAAAGTGGATGATACCTTCAGGTAATGATCAGTACACTAAGCCCACTTGGTTCCCCAAATTTCGTTCTTCTATATTGAAGCGTTCGTTTCCAGTAACAGTTTGAATTTTGGCGTTTCACTCTGTGTTCTCCTATACTGATAGATGTATTTGGAACTCTAAATCAAACACGGTTTGTGCTAGCTTATTGAAACATGACACAATAAAGCAGTTTCACGTTCTATCTCTATGTTCTGTTTCCTCTTGATGTAACCCTAAGCAGTGACTGGGGAGAAACACTTTCATTGAAAGGGGTTGCCAAGCTTCCAAAAATTACGAGTCTCCAGAAATCTCAGCTAATATTTTTTCACCCAAACTGGATGATACTTTCAGGTAATGATCAGTACACTAAGCCCACTTGGATCCCCAAATTTCGTTCTTCTATATTGAAGCGTTCGTTTCCAGTAACAGTTTGAATTTTGGCGTTTCACTCTGTGTTCTCCTATACTGATAGATGTATTTGGAACTCTAAATCAAACACGGTTTGTGCTAGCTTCTTGAAACTTGACACAATAAAGCAGTTTCACGTTCTATCTCTATGTTCTGTTTCCTCTTGATGTAGCCCTAAGCAGTGACTGGGGAGAAACACTTTCATTGAAAGGGGTTGCCAAGCTTCCAAAAATTACGAGTCTCCAGAAATCTCAGCAACTATTTTTCCACCCAAACTGGATGACACTTTCAGGTAATGATCAGTACACTAAGCCCACTTGGTTCCCCAAATTTCGTTCTTCTATGTTGAAGCGTTCGTTTCCAGTAACAGTTTGAATTTTGGCGTTTCACTCTGTTTTCTCCTATACTGAGAGATGTATTTGGAACTCTAAATCAAACACGGTTTGTGCTAGCTTCTTGAAACTTGACACAATAAAGCAGTTTCACATTCTATCTCTATGTTCTGTTTCCTCTTGCTGTAGCCCTAAGCAGTGACTGGGGAGAAACACTTTCATTGAAAGGGGTTGCCAAGCTTCCAAAAATTACGAGTCTCCAGAAATCTCAGCAACTATTTCTCCACCCAAACTGGATGACACTTTCAGGTAATGATCAGTACACTAAGCCCACTTGGTTCCCCAAATTTCGTTCTTCTATGTTGAAGCGTTCGTTTCCAGTAACAGTTTGAATTTTGGCGTTTCACTCTGTTTTCTCCTATTCTGATAGATGTATTTGGAACTCTAAATCAAACACGGTTTGTGCTAGCTTCTTGAAACTTGACACAATAAATCAGTTTCACGTTCTATCTCTATGTTCTGTTTCCTCTTGATGTAACCCTAAGCAGTGACTGGGGAGAAACACTTTCATTGAAAGGGGTTGCCAAGCTTCCAAAAATTACGAGTCTCCAGAAATCTCAGCAAATATTTTTTCACCCAAAGTGGATGATACTTTCAGGAAATGATCAGTACACTAAGCCCACTTGGTTCCCCAAATTTCGTTCTTCTATATTGAAGCGTTCGTTTCCAGTAACAGTTTGAATTTTGGCTTTTCACTCTGTGTTCTCCTATACTGAGAGATGTATTTGGAAGTCTAAATCAAACGCGGTTTGTGCTAGCTTCTTGAAACTTGACACAATAAAGCAGTTTCACGTTCTATCTCTATGGTCTGTTTCCTCTTGATGTAGCCCTAAGCAGTGACTGGGGAGAAACACTTTCATTGAAAGGGGTTGCCAAGCTTCCAAAAATTACGAGTCTCCAGAAATCTCAGCAACTATTTTTTCACCCAAAGTGGATGATACTTTCAGGTAATGATCAGTACACTAAGCCCACTTGGTTCCCCAAATTTCGTTCTTCTATATTGAAGCGTTCGTTTCCAGTAACAGTTTGAATTTTGGCGATTCACTCTGTGTTCTCCTATACTGATAGATGTATTTGGAACTCTAAATCAAACACGGTTTGTGCTAGCTTCTTGAAACTTGACACAATAAAGCAGTTTCACGTTCTATCTCTATGTTCTGTTTCCTCTTGATGTAGCCCTAAGCAGTGACTGGGGAGAAACACTTTCATTGAAAGGGGTTGCCAAGCTTCCAAAAATTGCGAGTCTCCAGAAATCTCAGCAACTATTTTTCCACCCAAACTGGATGACACTTTCAGGTAATGATCAGTACACTAAGCCCACTTGGTTCCCCAAATTTCGTTCTTCTATGTTGAAGCGTTCGTTTCCAGTAACAGTTTGAATTTTGGCGTTTCACTCTGTTTTCTCCTATACTGATAGATGTATTTGGAACTCTAAATCAAACACGGTTTGTGCTAGCTTCTTGAAACTTGACACAATAAAGCAGTTTCACGTTCTATCTCTATGTTCTGTTTCCTCTTGATGTAGCCCTAAGCAGTGACTGGGGAGAAACACTTTCATTGAAAGGGGTTGCCAAGCTTCCAAAAATTACGAGTCTCCAGAAATCTCAGCAACTATTTTTTCACCCAAACTGGATGATACTTTCAGGTAATGATCAGTACACTAAGCCCACTTGGTTCCCCAAATTTCGTTCTTCTATGTTGAAGCGTTCGTTTCCAGTAACAGTTTGAATTTTGGCGTTTCACTCTGTTTTCTCCTATACTGATAGATGTATTTGGAACTCTAAATCAAACACGGTTTGTGCTAGCTTCTTGAAACTTGACACAATAAAGCAGTTTCACGTTCTATCTCTATGTTCTGTTTCCTCTTGATGTAGCCCTAAGCAGTGACTGGGGAGAAACACTTTCATTGAAAGGGGTTGCCAAGCTTCCAAAAATTACGAGTCTCCAGAAATCTCAGCAACTATTTTTCACCCAAACTGGATGACACTTTCAGGTAATGATCAGTACACTAAGACCACTTGGTTCCCCAAATTTCGTTCTTCTATGTTGAAGCGTTCGTTTCCAGTAACAGTTTGAATTTTGGCGTTTCACTCTGTTTTCTCCTATACTGATAGATATATTTGGAACTCTAAATCAAACACGGTTTGTGCTAGCTTCTTGAAACTTGACACAATAAAGCAGTTTCAGGTTCTATCTCTATGTTCTTTTTCCTCTTGATGTAGCCCTAAGCAGTGACTGGGGAGAAACACTTTCATTGAAAGGGGTTG
This sequence comes from Spermophilus citellus, assembly GCF_964194105.1. Lineage (NCBI taxonomy): Eukaryota > Metazoa > Chordata > Mammalia > Rodentia > Sciuridae > Spermophilus > Spermophilus citellus. The sequence goes on from NW_027673144.1 coordinate 97,215, forward strand.
CCAAGCTTCCAAAAATTACGAGTCTCCAGAAATCTCAGCAACTATTTTTCCACCCAAACTGGATGATACTTTCAGGTAATGATCAGTACACTAAGCCCACTTGGTTCCCCAAATTTCGTTCTTCTATGTTGAAGCGTTCGTTTCCAGTAACAGTTTGAATTTTGGCGATTCACTCTGTGTTCTCCTATACTGATAGATGTATTTGGAACTCTAAATCAAACACGGTTTGTGCTAGCTTCTTGAAACTTGACACAATAAAGCAGTTTCACGTTCTATCTCTATGTTCTGTTTCCTCTTGATGTAGCCCTAAGCAGTGACTGGGGAGAAACACTTTCATTGAAAGGGGTTGCCAAGCTTCCAAAAATTACGAGTCTCCAGAAATCTCAGCAACTATTTTTTCACCCAAACTGGATGATACTTTCAGGTAATGATCAGTACACTAAGCCCACTTGGTTCCCCAAATTTCGTTCTTCTATGTTGAAGCGTTCGTTTCCAGTAACAGTTTGAATTTTGGTGTTTCACTCTGTTTTCTCCTATATTGGTAGATGTATTTGGAACTCTAAATCAAACACGGTTTGTGCTAGCTTCTTGAAACTTGACACAATAAATCAGTTTCACGTTCTATCTCTATGTTCTGTTTCCTCTTGATGTAACCCTAAGCAGTGACTGGGGAGAAACACTTTCATTGAAAGGGGTTGCCAAGCTTCCAAAAATTACGAGTCTCCAGAAATCTCAGCAAATATTTTTTCACCCAAAGTGGATGATACTTTCAGGAAATGATCAGTACACTAAGCCCACTTGGTTCCCCAAATTTCGTTCTTCTATATTGAAGCGTTCGTTTCCAGTAACAGTTTGAATTTTGGCTTTTCACTCTGTGTTCTCCTATACTGATAGATGTATTTGGAACTCTAAATCAAACGCGGTTTGTGCTAGCTTCTTGAAACTTGACACAATAAAGCAGTTTCACGTTCTATCTCTATGTTCTGTTTCCTCTTGATGTAGCCCTAAGCAGTGACTGGGGAGAAACACTTTCATTGAAAGGGGTTGCCAAGCTTCCAAAAATTACGAGTCTCCAGAAATCACAGCAACTATTTTTTCACCCAAACTGGATGATACTTTCAGGTAATGATCAGTACACTAAGCCCACTTGGTTCCCCAAATTTCGTTCTTCTATGTTGAAGCGTTCGTTTCCAGTAACAGTTTGAATTTTGGCGTTTCACTCTGTGTTCTCCTATACTGATAGATGTATTTGGAACTCTAAATCAAACACGGTTTGTGCTAGCTTCTTGAAACTTGACACAATAAAGCAGTTTCACGTTCTATCTCTATGTTCTGTTTCCTCTTGATGTAGCCCTAAGCAGTGACTGGGGAGAAACACTTTCATTGAAAGGGGTTGCCAAGCTTCCAAAAATTACGAGTCTCCAGAAATCTCAGCAAATATTTTTTCACCCAAACTGGATGATACTTTCAGGTTATGATCAGTACACTAAGCCCACTTGGTTCCCCAAATTTCGTTCTTCTATGTTGAAGCGTTCGTTTCCAGTAACAGTTTGAATTTTGGCGTTTCACTCTGTTTTCTCCTATACTGATAGATGTATTTGGAACTCTAAATCAAACACGGTTTGTGCTAGCTTCTTGAAACTTGACACAATAAAGCAGTTTCACGTTCTATCTCTATGTTCTGTTTCCTCTTGATGTAGCCCTAAGCAGTGACTGGGGAGAAACACTTTCATTGAAAGGGGTTGCCAAGCTTCCAAAAATTACGAGTCTCCAGAAATCTCAGCAACTATTTTTCCACCCAAACTGGATGACACTTTCAGGTAATGATCAGTACACTAAGGCAACTTGGTTCCCCAAATTTCGTTCTTCTATGTTGAAGCGTTCGTTTCCAGTAACAGTTTGAATTTTGGCGTTTCACTCTGTTTTCTCCTATACTGATAGATGTATTTGGAACTGTAAATCAAACACGGTTTGTGCTAGCATCTTGAAACTTGACACAATAAAGCAGTTTCACGTTCTATCTCTATGTTCTGTTTCCTCTTGATGTAGCCCTAAGCAGTGACTGGGGAGAAACACTTTCATTGAAAGGGGTTGCCAAGCTTCCAAAAATTACGAGTCTCCAGAAATCTCAGCTAATATTTTTTCACCCAAAGTGGATGATACTTTCAGGTAATGATCAGTACACTAAGCCCACTTGGATCCCCAAATTTCGTTCTTCTATATTGAAGCGTTCGTTTCCAGTAACAGTTTGAATTTTGGCATTTCACTCTGTGTTCTCCTATACTGATAGATGTATTTGGAACTCTAAATCAAACACGGTTTGCGCTAGCTTCTTGAAACTTGACACAATAAAGCAGTTTCACGTTCTATCTCTATGTTCTGTTTCCTCTTGATGTAGCCCTAAGCAGTGACTGGGGAGAAACACTTTCATTGAAAGGGGTTGCCAAGCTTCCAAAAATTACGAGTCTCCAGAAATCTCAGCAACTATTTTTTCACCCAAACTGGATGATACTTTCAGGTAATGATCAGTATAGTAAGCCCACTTGGTTCCCCAAATTTCGTTCTTCTATGTTGAAGCGTTCGTTTCCAGTAACAGTTTGAATTTTGGCGTTTCACTCTGTTTTCTCCTATACTCATAGATGTATTTGGAACTGTAAATCAAACACAGTTTGTGCTGGCTTCTTGAAACTTGACACAATAAAGCAGTTTCACGTTCTATCTCTATGTTCTGTTTCCTCTTGATGTAGCCCTAAGCAGTGAATGGGGAGAAACACTTTCATTGAAAGGGGTTGCCAAGCTTCCAAAAATTACGAGTCTCCAGAAATCTCAGCAACTATTTTTTCACCCAAACTGCATGACACTTTCAGGTAATGATCAGTACACTAAGCCCACTTGGTTCCCCAAATTTCGTTCTTCTATGTTGAAGCGTTCGTTTCCAGTAACAGGTTGAATTTTGGCGTTTCACTCTGTTTTCTCCTATACTGATAGATGTATTTGGAACTCTAAATCAAACACGGTTTGTGCTAGCTTCTTGAAACTTGACACAATAAAGCAGTTTCACGTTCTATCTCTATGTTCTGTTTCCTCTTGATGTAGCCCTAAGCAGTGACTGGGGAGAAACACTTTCATTGAAAGGGGTTGCCAAGCTTCCAAAAATTACGAGTCTCCAGAAATCTCAGCAACTATTTTTCCACCCAAACTGCATGACACTTTCAGGTAATGATCAGTACACTAAGCCCACTTGGTTCCCCAAATTTCGTTCTTCTATGTTGAAGCGTTCGTTTCCAGTAACAGTTTGAATTTTGGCGATTCACTCTGTGTTCTCCTATACTGATAGATGTATTTGGAACTCTAAATCAAACACGGTTTGTGCTAGCTTCTTGAAACTTGACACAATAAAGCAGATTCACGTTCTATCTCTATGTTCTGTTTCCTCTTGATGTAGCCCTAAGCAGTGACTGCGGAGAAACACTTTCATTGAAAGGGGTTGCCAAGCTTCCAAAAATTACGAGTCTCCAGAAATCTCAGCTAATATTTTTTCACCCAAACTGGATGATACTTTCAGGTAATGATCAGTACACTAAGCCCACTTGGATCCCCAAATTTCGTTCTTCTATATTGAAGCGTTCGTTTCCAGTAACAGTTTGAATTTTGGCGTTTCACTCTGTGTTCTCCTATACTGATAGATGTATTTGGAACTCTAAATCAAACACGGTTTGTGCTAGCTTCTTGAAACTTGACACAATAAAGCAGTTTCACGTTCTCTCTCTATGTTCTGTTTCCTCTTGATGTAGCCCTAAGCAGTGACTGGGGAGAAACACTTTCATTGAAAGGGGTTGCCAAGCTTCCAAAAATTACGAGTCTCCAGAAATCTCAGCAACTATTTTTCCACCCAAACTGGATGACACTTTCAGGTAATGATCAGTACACTAAGCCCACTTGGTTCCCCAAATTTCGTTCTTCTATGTTGAAGCGTTCGTTTCCAGTAACAGTTTGAATTTTGGCGTTTCACTCTGTTTTCTCCTATACTGAGAGATGTATTTGGAACTCTAAATCAAACACGGTTTGTGCTAGCTTCTTGAAACTTGACACAATAAAGCAGTTTCACATTCTATCTCTATGTTCTGTTTCCTCTTGATGTAGCCCTAAGCAGTGACTGGGGAGAAACACTTTCATTGAAAGGGGTTGCCAAGCTTCCAAAAATTACGAGTCTCCAGAAATCTCAGCAACTATATCTCCACCCAAACTGGATGACACTTTCAGGTAATGATCAGTACACTAAGCCCACTTGGTTCCCCAAATTTCGTTCTTCTATGTTGAAGCGTTCGTTTCCAGTAACAGTTTGAATTTTGGCGTTTCACTCTGTTTTCTCCTATTCTGATAGATGTATTTGGAACTCTAAATCAAACACGGTTTGTGCTAGCTTCTTGAAACTTGACACAATAAATCAGTTTCACGTTCTATCTCTATGTTCTGTTTCCTCTTGATGTAACCCTAAGCAGTGACTGGGGAGAAACACTTTCATTGAAAGGGGTTGCCAAGCTTCCAAAAATTACGAGTCTCCAGAAATCTCAGCAAATATTTTTTCACCCAAAGTGGATGATACTTTCAGGAAATGATCAGTACACTAAGCCCACTTGGTTCCCCAAATTTCGTTCTTCTATATTGAAGCGTTCGTTTCCAGTAACAGTTTGAATTTTGGCTTTTCACTCTGTGTTCTCCTATACTGAGAGATGTATTTGGAACTCTAAATCAAACGCGGTTTGTGCTAGCTTCTTGAAACTTGACACAATAAAGCAGTTTCACGTTCTATCTCTATGTTCTGTTTCCTCTTGATGTAGCCCTAAGCAGTGACTGGGGAGAAACACTTTCATTGAAAGGGGTTGCCAAGCTTCCAAAAATTACGAGTCTCCAGAAATCTCAGCAACTATTTTTTCACCCAAAGTGGATGATAGTTTCAGGTAATGATCAGTACACTAAGCCCACTTGGTTCCCCAAATTTCGTTCTTCTATATTGAAGCGTTCGTTTCCAGTAACAGTTTGAATTTTGGCGATTCACTCTGTGTTCTCCTATACTGATAGATGTATTTGGAACTCTAAATCAAACACGGTTTGTGCTAGCTTCTTGAAACTTGACACAATAAAGCAGTTTCACGTTCTATCTCTATGTTCTGTTTCCTCTTGATGTAGCCCTAAGCAGTGACTGGGGAGAAACACTTTCATTGAAAGGGGTTGCCAAGCTTCCAAAAATTGCGAGTCTCCAGAAATCTCAGCAACTATTTTTCCACCCAAACTGGATGACACTTTCAGGTAATGATCAGTACACTAAGCCCACTTGGTTCCCCAAATTTCGTTCTTCTATGTTGAAGCGTTCGTTTCCAGTAACAGTTTGAATTTTGGCGTTTCACTCTGTTTTCTCCTATACTGATAGATGTATTTGGAACTCTAAATCAAACACGGTTTGTGCTAGCTTCTTGAAACTTGACACAATAAAGCAGTTTCACGTTCTATCTCTATGTTCTGTTTCCTCTTGATGTAGCCCTAAGCAGTGACTGGGGAGAAACACTTTCATTGAAAGGGGTTGCCAAGCTTCCAAAAATTGCGAGTCTCCAGAAATCTCAGCAACTATTTTTCCACCCAAACTGGATGATACTTTCAGGTAATGATCAGTACACTAAGCCCACTTGGTTCCCCAAATTTCGTTCTTCTATGTTGAAGCGTTCGTTTCCAGTAACAGTTTGAATTTTGGCGTTTCACTCTGTTTTCTCCTATACTGATAGATGTATTTGGAACTCTAAATCAAACACGGTTTGTGCTAGCTTCTTGAAACTTGACACAATAAAGCAGTTTCACGTTCTATCTCTATGTTCTGTTTCCTCTTGATGTAGCCCTAAGCAGTGACTGGGGAGAAACACTTTCATTGAAAGGGGTTGCCAAGCTTCCAAAAATTACGAGTCTCCAGAAATCTCAGCAACTATTTTTTCACCCAAACTGGATGATACTTTCAGGTAATGATCAGTACACTAAGCCCACTTGGTTCCCCAAATTTCGTTCTTCTATGTTGAAGCGTTCGTTTCCAGTAACAGTTTGAATTTTGGCGTTTCACTCTGTTTTCTCCTATACTGATAGATGTATTTGGAACTCTAAATCAAACACGGTTTGTGCTAGCTTCTTGAAACTTGACACAATAAATCAGTTTCACGTTCTATCTCTATGTTCTGTTTCCTCTTGATGTAGCCCTAAGCAGTGACTGGGGAGAAACACTTTCATTGAAAGGGGTTGCCAAGCTTCCAAAAATTACGAGTCTCCAGAAATCTCAGCAACTATTTTTCACCCAAACTGGATGACACTTTCAGGTAATGATCAGTACACTAAGACCACTTGGTTCCCCAAATTTCGTTCTTCTATGTTGAAGCGTTCGTTTCCAGTAACAGTTTGAATTTTGGCGTTTCACTCTGTTTTCTCCTATACTGATAGATATATTTGGAACTCTAAATCAAACACGGTTTGTGCTAGCTTCTTGAAACTTGACACAATAAAGCAGTTTCAGGTTCTATCTCTATGTTCTTTTTCCTCTTGATGTAGCCCTAAGCAGTGACTGGGGAGAAACACTTTCATTGAAAGGGGTTGCCAAGCTTCCAAAAATTACGAGTCTCCAGAAATCTCAGCAACTATTTTTCCACCCAAACTGGATGATACTTTCAGGTAATGATCAGTACACTAAGCCCACTTGGTTCCCCAAATTTCGTTCTTCTATGTTGAAGCGTTCGTTTCCAGTAACAGTTTGAATTTTGGCGTTTCACTCTGTTTTCTCCTATACAGATAGATGTATTTGGAACTCTAAATCAAACACGGTTTGTGCTAGCTTCTTGAAACTTGACACAATAAAGCAGTTTCACGTTCTATCTCTATGTTCTGTTTCCTCTTGATGTAGCCCTAAGCAGTGACTGGGGAGAAACACTTTCATTGAAAGGGGTTGCCAAGCTTCCAAAAATTACGAGTCTCCAGAAATCTCAGCAACTATTTTTTCACCCAAACTGGATGATACTTTCAGGTAATGATCAGTACACTAAGCCCACTTGGTTCCCCAAATTTCGTTCTTCTATGTTGAAGCGTTCGTTTCCAGTAACAGTTTGAATTTTGGTGTTTCACTCTGTTTTCTCCTATATTGGTAGATGTATTTGGAACTCTAAATCAAACACGGTTTGTGCTAGCTTCTTGAAACTTGACACAATAAATCAGTTTCACGTTCTATCTCTATGTTCTGTTTCCTCTTGATGTAACCCTAAGCAGTGACTGGGGAGAAACACTTTCATTGAAAGGGGTTGCCAAGCTTCCAAAAATTACGAGTCTCCAGAAATCTCAGCAAATATTTTTTCACCCAAAGTGGATGATACTTTCAGGAAATGATCAGTACACTAAGCCCACTTGGTTCCCCAAATTTCGTTCTTCTATATTGAAGCGTTCGTTTCCAGTAACAGTTTGAATTTTGGCTTTTCACTCTGTGTTCTCCTATACTGATAGATGTATTTGGAACTCTAAATCAAACGCGGTTTGTGCTAGCTTCTTGAAACTTGACACAATAAAGCAGTTTCACGTTCTATCTCTATGTTCTGTTTCCTCTTGATGTAGCCCTAAGCAGTGACTGGGGAGAAACACTTTCATTGAAAGGGGTTGCCAAGCTTCCAAAAATTACGAGTCTCCAGAAATCACAGCAACTATTTTTTCACCCAAACTGGATGATACTTTCAGGTAATGATCAGTACACTAAGCCCACTTGGTTCCCCAAATTTCGTTCTTCTATGTTGAAGCGTTCGTTTCCAGTAACAGTTTGAATTTTGGCGTTTCACTCTGTGTTCTCCTATACTGATAGATGTATTTGGAACTCTAAATCAAACACGGTTTGTGCTAGCTTCTTGAAACTTGACACAATAAAGCAGTTTCACGTTCTATCTCTATGTTCTGTTTCCTCTTGATGTAGCCCTAAGCAGTGACTGGGGAGAAACACTTTCATTGAAAGGGGTTGCCAAGCTTCCAAAAATTACGAGTCTCCAGAAATCTCAGCAAATATTTTTTCACCCAAAGTGGATGATACTTTCAGGTTATGATCAGTACACTAAGCCCACTTGGTTCCCCAAATTTCGTTCTTCTATGTTGAAGCGTTCATTTCCAGTAACAGTTTGAATTTTGGCGTTTCACTCTGTTTTCTCCTATACTGATAGATGTATTTGGAACTCTAAATCAAACACGGTTTGTGCTAGCTTCTTGAAACTTGACACAATAAAGCAGTTTCACGTTCTATCTCTATGTTCTGTTTCCTCTTGATGTAGCCCTAAGCAGTGACTGGGGAGAAACACTTTCATTGAAAGGGGTTGCCAAGCTTCCAAAAATTACGAGTCTCCAGAAATCTCAGCAACTATTTTTCCACCCAAACTGGATGACACTTTCAGGTAATGATCAGTACACTAAGGCAACTTGGTTCCCCAAATTTCGTTCTTCTATGTTGAAGCGTTCGTTTCCAGTAACAGTTTGAATTTTGGCGTTTCACTCTGTTTTCTCCTATACTGATAGATGTATTTGGAACTGTAAATCAAACACGGTTTGTGCTAGCATCTTGAAACTTGACACAATAAAGCAGTTTCACGTTCTATCTCTATGTTCTGTTTCCTCTTGAGGTAGCCCTAAGCAGTGACTGGGGAGAAACACTTTCATTGAAAGGGGTTGCCAAGCTTCCAAAAATTACGAGTCTCCAGAAATCTCAGCAACTATTTTTCCACCCAAACTGGATGACACTTTCAGGTAATGATCAGTACACTAAGCCCACTTGGTTCCCCAAATTTCGTTCTTCTATGTTGAAGCGTTCGTTTCCAGTAACAGTTTGAATTTTGGCGTTTCACTCTGTTTTCTCCTATACTGAGAGATGTATTTGGAACTCTAAATCAAACACGGTTTGTGCTAGCTTCTTGAAACTTGACACAATAAAGCAGTTTCACATTCTATCTCTATGTTCTGTTTCCTCTTGATGTAGCCCTAAGCAGTGACTGGGGAGAAACACTTTCATTGAAAGGGGTTGCCAAGCTTCCAAAAATTACGAGTCTCCAGAAATCTCAGCAACTATATCTCCACCCAAACTGGATGACACTTTCAGGTAATGATCAGTACACTAAGCCCACTTGGTTCCCCAAATTTCGTTCTTCTATGTTGAAGCGTTCGTTTCCAGTAACAGTTTGAATTTTGGCGTTTCACTCTGTTTTCTCCTATTCTGATAGATGTATTTGGAACTCTAAATCAAACACGGTTTGTGCTAGCTTCTTGAAACTTGACACAATAAATCAGTTTCACGTTCTATCTCTATGTTCTGTTTCCTCTTGATGTAACCCTAAGCAGTGACTGGGGAGAAACACTTTCATTGAAAGGGGTTGCCAAGCTTCCAAAAATTACGAGTCTCCAGAAATCTCAGCAAATATTTTTTCACCCAAAGTGGATGATACTTTCAGGAAATGATCAGTACACTAAGCCCACTTGGTTCCCCAAATTTCGTTCTTCTATATTGAAGCGTTCGTTTCCAGTAACAGTTTGAATTTTGGCTTTTCACTCTGTGTTCTCCTATACTGAGAGATGTATTTGGAACTCTAAATCAAACGCGGTTTGTGCTAGCTTCTTGAAACTTGACACAATAAAGCAGTTTCACGTTCTATCTCTATGTTCTGTTTCCTCTTGATGTAGCCCTAAGCAGTGACTGGGGAGAAACACTTTCATTGAAAGGGGTTGCCAAGCTTCCAAAAATTACGAGTCTCCAGAAATCTCAGCAACTATTTTTTCACCCAAAGTGGATGATAGTTTCAGGTAATGATCAGTACACTAAGCCCACTTGGTTCCCCAAATTTCGTTCTTCTATATTGAAGCGTTCGTTTCCAGTAACAGTTTGAATTTTGGCGATTCACTCTGTGTTCTCCTATACTGATAGATGTATTTGGAACTCTAAATCAAACACGGTTTGTGCTAGCTTCTTGAAACTTGACACAATAAAGCAGTTTCACGTTCTATCTCTATGTTCTGTTTCCTCTTGATGTAGCCCTAAGCAGTGACTGGGGAGAAACACTTTCATTGAAAGGGGTTGCCAAGCTTCCAAAAATTGCGAGTCTCCAGAAATCTCAGCAACTATTTTTCCACCCAAACTGGATGACACTTTCAGGTAATGATCAGTACACTAAGCCCACTTGGTTCCCCAAATTTCGTTCTTCTATGTTGAAGCGTTCGTTTCCAGTAACAGTTTGAATTTTGGCGTTTCACTCTGTTTTCTCCTATACTGATAGATGTATTTGGAACTCTAAATCAAACACGGTTTGTGCTAGCTTCTTGAAACTTGACACAATAAAGCAGTTTCACGTTCTATCTCTATGTTCTGTTTCCTCTTGATGTAGCCCTAAGCAGTGACTGGGGAGAAACACTTTCATTGAAAGGGGTTGCCAAGCTTCCAAAAATTGCGAGTCTCCAGAAATCTCAGCAACTATTTTTCCACCCAAACTGGATGATACTTTCAGGTAATGATCAGTACACTAAGCCCACTTGGTTCCCCAAATTTCGTTCTTCTATGTTGAAGCGTTCGTTTCCAGTAACAGTTTGAATTTTGGCGTTTCACTCTGTTTTCTCCTATACTGATAGATGTATTTGGAACTCTAAATCAAACACGGTTTGTGCTAGCTTCTTGAAACTTGACACAATAAAGCAGTTTCACGTTCTATCTCTATGTTCTGTTTCCTCTTGATGTAGCCCTAAGCAGTGACTGGGGAGAAACACTTTCATTGAAAGGGGTTGCCAAGCTTCCAAAAATTACGAGTCTCCAGAAATCTCAGCAACTATTTTTTCACCCAAACTGGATGATACTTTCAGGTAATGATCAGTACACTAAGCCCACTTGGTTCCCCAAATTTCGTTCTTCTATGTTGAAGCGTTCGTTTCCAGTAACAGTTTGAATTTTGGCGTTTCACTCTGTTTTCTCCTATACTGATAGATGTATTTGGAACTCTAAATCAAACACGGTTTGTGCTAGCTTCTTGAAACTTGACACAATAAATCAGTTTCACGTTCTATCTCTATGTTCTGTTTCCTCTTGATGTAGCCCTAAGCAGTGACTGGGGAGAAACACTTTCATTGAAAGGGGTTGCCAAGCTTCCAAAAATTACGAGTCTCCAGAAATCTCAGCAACTATTTTTCACCCAAACTGGATGACACTTTCAGGTAATGATCAGTACACTAAGACCACTTGGTTCCCCAAATTTCGTTCTTCTATGTTGAAGCGTTCGTTTCCAGTAACAGTTTGAATTTTGGCGTTTCACTCTGTTTTCTCCTATACTGATAGATATATTTGGAACTCTAAATCAAACACGGTTTGTGCTAGCTTCTTGAAACTTGACACAATAAAGCAGTTTCAGGTTCTATCTCTATGTTCTTTTTCCTCTTGATGTAGCCCTAAGCAGTGACTGGGGAGAAACACTTTCATTGAAAGGGGTTGCCAAGCTTCCAAAAATTACGAGTCTCCAGAAATCTCAGCAACTATTTTTCCACCCAAACTGGATGATACTTTCAGGTAATGATCAGTACACTAAGCCCACTTGGTTCCCCAAATTTCGTTCTTCTATGTTGAAGCGTTCGTTTCCAGTAACAGTTTGAATTTTGGCGTTTCACTCTGTTTTCTCCTATACAGATAGATGTATTTGGAACTCTAAATCAAACACGGTTTGTGCTAGCTTCTTGAAACTTGACACAATAAAGCAGTTTCACGTTCTATCTCTATGTTCTGTTTCCTCTTGATGTAGCCCTAAGCAGTGACTGGGGAGAAACACTTTCATTGAAAGGGGTTGCCAAGCTTCCAAAAATTACGAGTCTCCAGAAATCTCAGCAACTATTTTTTCACCCAAACTGGATGATACTTTCAGGTAATGATCAGTACACTAAGCCCACTTGGTTCCCCAAATTTCGTTCTTCTATGTTGAAGCGTTCGTTTCCAGTAACAGTTTGAATTTTGGTGTTTCACTCTGTTTTCTCCTATATTGGTAGATGTATTTGGAACTCTAAATCAAACACGGTTTGTGCTAGCTTCTTGAAACTTGACACAATAAATCAGTTTCACGTTCTATCTCTATGTTCTGTTTCCTCTTGATGTAACCCTAAGCAGTGACTGGGGAGAAACACTTTCATTGAAAGGGGTTGCCAAGCTTCCAAAAATTACGAGTCTCCAGAAATCTCAGCAAATATTTTTTCACCCAAAGTGGATGATACTTTCAGGAAATGATCAGTACACTAAGCCCACTTGGTTCCCCAAATTTCGTTCTTCTATATTGAAGCGTTCGTTTCCAGTAACAGTTTGAATTTTGGCTTTTCACTCTGTGTTCTCCTATACTGATAGATGTATTTGGAACTCTAAATCAAACGCGGTTTGTGCTAGCTTCTTGAAACTTGACACAATAAAGCAGTTTCACGTTCTATCTCTATGTTCTGTTTCCTCTTGATGTAGCCCTAAGCAGTGACTGGGGAGAAACACTTTCATTGAAAGGGGTTGCCAAGCTTCCAAAAATTACGAGTCTCCAGAAATCACAGCAACTATTTTTTCACCCAAACTGGATGATACTTTCAGGTAATGATCAGTACACTAAGCCCACTTGGTTCCCCAAATTTCGTTCTTCTATGTTGAAGCGTTCGTTTCCAGTAACAGTTTGAATTTTGGCGTTTCACTCTGTGTTCTCCTATACTGATAGATGTATTTGGAACTCTAAATCAAACACGGTTTGTGCTAGCTTCTTGAAACTTGACACAATAAAGCAGTTTCACGTTCTATCTCTATGTTCTGTTTCCTCTTGATGTAGCCCTAAGCAGTGACTGGGGAGAAACACTTTCATTGAAAGGGGTTGCCAAGCTTCCAAAAATTACGAGTCTCCAGAAATCTCAGCAAATATTTTTTCACCCAAAGTGGATGATACTTTCAGGTTATGATCAGTACACTAAGCCCACTTGGTTCCCCAAATTTCGTTCTTCTATGTTGAAGCGTTCGTTTCCAGTAACAGTTTGAATTTTGGCGTTTCACTCTGTTTTCTCCTATACTGATAGATGTATTTGGAACTCTAAATCAAACACGGTTTGTGCTAGCTTCTTGAAACTTGACACAATAAAGCAGTTTCACGTTCTATCTCTATGTTCTGTTTCCTCTTGATGTAGCCCTAAGCAGTGACTGGGGAGAAACACTTTCATTGAAAGGGGTTGCCAAGCTTCCAAAAATTACGAGTCTCCAGAAATCTCAGCAACTATTTTTCCACCCAAACTGGATGACACTTTCAGGTAATGATCAGTACACTAAGGCAACTTGGTTCCCCAAATTTCGTTCTTCTATGTTGAAGCGTTCGTTTCCAGTAACAGTTTGAATTTTGGCGTTTCACTCTGTTTTCTCCTATACTGATAGATGTATTTGGAACTGTAAATCAAACACGGTTTGTGCTAGCATCTTGAAACTTGACACAATAAAGCAGTTTCACGTTCTATCTCTATGTTCTGTTTCCTCTTGAGGTAGCCCTAAGCAGTGACTGGGGAGAAACACTTTCATTGAAAGGGGTTGCCAAGCTTCCAAAAATTACGAGTCTTCAGAAATCTCAGCTAATATTTTTTCACCCAAAGTGGATGATACTTTCAGGTAATGATCAGTACACTAAGCCCACTTGGATCCCCAAATTTCGTTCTTCTATATTGAAGCGTTCGTTTCCAGTAACAGTTTGAATTTTGGCATTTCACTCTGTGTTCTCCTATACTGATAGATGTATTTGGAACTCTAAATCAAACACGGTTTGCGCTAGCTTCTTGAAACTTGACACAATAAAGCAGTTTCACGTTCTATCTCTATGTTCTGTTTCCTCTTGATGTAGCCCTAAGCAGTGACTGGGGAGAAACACTTTCATTGAAAGGGGTTGCCAAGCTTCCAAAAATTACGAGTCTCCAGAAATCTCAGCAACTATTTTTTCACCCAAACTGGATGATACTTTCAGGTAATGATCAGTATAGTAAGCCCACTTGGTTCCCCAAATTTCGTTCTTCTATGTTGAAGCGTTCGTTTCCAGTAACAGTTTGAATTTTGGCGTTTCACTCTGTTTTCTCCTATACTGATAGATGTATTTGGAACTGTAAATCAAACACAGTTTGTGCTGGCTTCTTGAAACTTGACACAATAAAGCAGTTTCACGTTCTATCTCTATGTTCTGTTTCCTCTTGATGTAGCCCTAAGCAGTGAATGGGGAGAAACACTTTCATTGAAAGGGGTTGCCAAGCTTCCAAAAATTACGAGTCTCCAGAAATCTCAGCAACTATTTTTTCACCCAAACTGCATGACACTTTCAGGTAATGATCAGTACACTAAGCCCACTTGGTTCCCCAAATTTCGTTCTTCTATGTTGAAGCGTTCGTTTCCAGTAACAGTTTGAATTTTGGCGTTTCACTCTGTTTTCTCCTATACTGATAGATGTATTTGGAACTCTAAATCAAACACGGTTTGTGCTAGCTTCTTGAAACTTGACACAATAAAGCAGTTTCACGTTCTATCTCTATGTTCTGTTTCCTCTTGATGTAGCCCTAAGCAGTGACTGGGGAGAAACACTTTCATTGAAAGGGGTTGCCAAGCTTCCAAAAATTACGAGTCTCCAGAAATCTCAGCAACTATTTTTCCACCCAAACTGCATGACACTTTCAGGTAATGATCAGTACACTAAGCCCACTTGGTTCCCCAAATTTCGTTCTTCTATGTTGAAGCGTTCGTTTCCAGTAACAGTTTGAATTTTGGCGATTCACTCTGTGTTCTCCTATACTGATAGATGTATTTGGAACTCTAAATCAAACACGGTTTGTGCTAGCTTCTTGAAACTTGACACAATAAAGCAGATTCACGTTCTATCTCTATGTTCTGTTTCCTCTTGATGTAGCCCTAAGCAGTGACTGCGGAGAAACACTTTCATTGAAAGGGGTTGCCAAGCTTCCAAAAATTACGAGTCTCCAGAAATCTCAGCTAATATTTTTTCACCCAAACTGGATGATACTTTCAGGTAATGATCAGTACACTAAGCCCACTTGGATCCCCAAATTTCGTTCTTCTATATTGAAGCGTTCGTTTCCAGTAACAGTTTGAATTTTGGCGTTTCACTCTGTGTTCTCCTATACTGATAGATGTATTTGGAACTCTAAATCAAACACGGTTTGTGCTAGCTTCTTGAAACTTGACACAATAAAGCAGTTTCACGTTCTATCTCTATGTTCTGTTTCCTCTTGATGTAGCCCTAAGCAGTGACTGGGGAGAAACACTTTCATTGAAAGGGGTTGCCAAGCTTCCAAAAATTACGAGTCTCCAGAAATCTCAGCAACTATTTTTCCACCCAAACTGGATGACACTTTCAGGTAATGATCAGTACACTAAGCCCACTTGGTTCCCCAAATTTCGTTCTTCTATGTTGAAGCGTTCTTTTCCAGTAACAGTTTGAATTTTGGCGTTTCACTCTGTTTTCTCCTATACTGAGAGATGTATTTGGAACTCTAAATCAAACACGGTTTGTGCTAGCTTCTTGAAACTTGACACAATAAAGCAGTTTCACATTCTATCTCTATGTTCTGTTTCCTCTTGATGTAGCCCTAAGCAGTGACTGGGGAGAAACACTTTCATTGAAAGGGGTTGCCAAGCTTCCAAAAATTACGAGTCTCCAGAAATCTCAGCAACTATATCTCCACCCAAACTGGATGACACTTTCAGGTAATGATCAGTACACTAAGCCCACTTGGTTCCCCAAATTTCGTTCTTCTATGTTGAAGCGTTCGTTTCCAGTAACAGTTTGAATTTTGGCGTTTCACTCTGTTTTCTCCTATTCTGATAGATGTATTTGGAACTCTAAATCAAACACGGTTTGTGCTAGCTTCTTGAAACTTGACACAATAAATCAGTTTCACGTTCTATCTCTATGTTCTGTTTCCTCTTGATGTAACCCTAAGCAGTGACTGGGGAGAAACACTTTCATTGAAAGGGGTTGCCAAGCTTCCAAAAATTACGAGTCTCCAGAAATCTCAGCAAATATTTTTTCACCCAAAGTGGATGATACTTTCAGGAAATGATCAGTACACTAAGCCCACTAGGTTCCCCAAATTTCGTTCTTCTATATTGAAGCGTTCGTTTCCAGTAACAGTTTGAATTTTGGCTTTTCACTCTGTGTTCTCCTATACTGAGAGATGTATTTGGAACTCTAAATCAAACGCGGTTTGTGCTAGCTTCTTGAAACTTGACACAATAAAGCAGTTTCACGTTCTATCTCTATGTTCTGTTTCCTCTTGATGTAGCCCTAAGCAGTGACTGGGGAGAAACACTTTCATTGAAAGGGGTTGCCAAGCTTCCAAAAATTACGAGTCTCCAGAAATCTCAGCAACTATTTTTTCACCCAAAGTGGATGATACTTTCAGGTAATGATCAGTACACTAAGCCCACTTGGTTCCCCAAATTTCGTTCTTCTATATTGAAGCGTTCGTTTCCAGTAACAGTTTGAATTTTGGCGATTCACTCTGTGTTCTCCTATACTGATAGATGTATTTGGAACTCTAAATCAAACACGGTTTGTGCTAGCTTCTTGAAACTTGACACAATAAAGCAGTTTCACGTTCTATCTCTATGTTCTGTTTCCTCTTGATGTAGCCCTAAGCAGTGACTGGGGAGAAACACTTTCATTGAAAGGGGTTGCCAAGCTTCCAAAAATTGCGAGTCTCCAGAAATCTCAGCAACTATTTTTCCACCCAAACTGGATGACACTTTCAGGTAATGATCAGTACACTAAGCCCACTTGGTTCCCCAAATTTCGTTCTTCTATGTTGAAGCGTTCGTTTCCAGTAACAGTTTGAATTTTGGCGTTTCACTCTGTTTTCTCCTATACTGATAGATGTATTTGGAACTCTAAATCAAACACGGTTTGTGCTAGCTTCTTGAAACTTGACACAATAAAGCAGTTTCACGTTCTATCTCTATGTTCTGTTTCCTCTTGATGTAGCCCTAAGCAGTGACTGGGGAGAAACACTTTCATTGAAAGGGGTTGCCAAGCTTCCAAAAATTGCGAGTCTCCAGAAATCTCAGCAACTATTTTTCCACCCAAACTGGATGATACTTTCAGGTAATGATCAGTACACTAAGCCCACTTGGTTCCCCAAATTTCGTTCTTCTATGTTGAAGCGTTCGTTTCCAGTAACAGTTTGAATTTTGGCGTTTCACTCTGTTTTCTCCTATACTGATAGATGTATTTGGAACTCTAAATCAAACACGGTTTGTGCTAGCTTCTTGAAACTTGACACAATAAAGCAGTTTCACGTTCTATCTCTATGTTCTGTTTCCTCTTGATGTAGCCCTAAGCAGTGACTGGGGAGAAACACTTTCATTGAAAGGGGTTGCCAAGCTTCCAAAAATTACGAGTCTCCAGAAATCTCAGCAACTATTTTTTCACCCAAACTGGATGATACTTTCAGGTAATGATCAGTACACTAAGCCCACTTGGTTCCCCAAATTTCGTTCTTCTATGTTGAAGCGTTCGTTTCCAGTAACAGTTTGAATTTTGGCGTTTCACTCTGTTTTCTCCTATACTGATAGATGTATTTGGAACTCTAAATCAAACACGGTTTGTGCTAGCTTCTTGAAACTTGACACAATAAATCAGTTTCACGTTCTATCTCTATGTTCTGTTTCCTCTTGATGTAGCCCTAAGCAGTGACTGGGGAGAAACACTTTCATTGAAAGGGGTTGCCAAGCTTCCAAAAATTACGAGTCTCCAGAAATCTCAGCAACTATTTTTCACCCAAACTGGATGACACTTTCAGGTAATGATCAGTACACTAAGACCACTTGGTTCCCCAAATTTCGTTCTTCTATGTTGAAGCGTTCGTTTCCAGTAACAGTTTGAATTTTGGCGTTTCACTCTGTTTTCTCCTATACTGATAGATATATTTGGAACTCTAAATCAAACACGGTTTGTGCTAGCTTCTTGAAACTTGACACAATAAAGCAGTTTCAGGTTCTATCTCTATGTTCTTTTTCCTCTTGATGTAGCCCTAAGCAGTGACTGGGGAGAAACACTTTCATTGAAAGGGGTTGCCAAGCTTCCAAAAATTACGAGTCTCCAGAAATCTCAGCAACTATTTTTCCACCCAAACTGGATGATACTTTCAGGTAATGATCAGTACACTAAGCCCACTTGGTTCCCCAAATTTCGTTCTTCTATGTTGAAGCGTTCGTTTCCAGTAACAGTTTGAATTTTGGCGTTTCACTCTGTTTTCTCCTATACAGATAGATGTATTTGGAACTCTAAATCAAACACGGTTTGTGCTAGCTTCTTGAAACTTGACACAATAAAGCAGTTTCACGTTCTATCTCTATGTTCTGTTTCCTCTTGATGTAGCCCTAAGCAGTGACTGGGGAGAAACACTTTCATTGAAAGGGGTTGCCAAGCTTCCAAAAATTACGAGTCTCCAGAAATCTCAGCAACTATTTTTTCACCCAAACTGGATGATACTTTCAGGTAATGATCAGTACACTAAGCCCACTTGGTTCCCCAAATTTCGTTCTTCTATGTTGAAGCGTTCGTTTCCAGTAACAGTTTGAATTTTGGTGTTTCACTCTGTTTTCTCCTATATTGGTAGATGTATTTGGAACTCTAAATCAAACACGGTTTGTGCTAGCTTCTTGAAACTTGACACAATAAATCAGTTTCACCTTCTATCTCTATGTTCTGTTTCCTCTTGATGTAACCCTAAGCAGTGACTGGGGAGAAACACTTTCATTGAAAGGGGTTGCCAAGCTTCCAAAAATTACGAGTCTCCAGAAATCTCAGCAAATATTTTTTCACCCAAAGTGGATGATACTTTCAGGAAATGATCAGTACACTAAGCCCACTTGGTTCCCCAAATTTCGTTCTTCTATATTGAAGCGTTCGTTTCCAGTAACAGTTTGAATTTTGGCTTTTCACTCTGTGTTCTCCTATACTGATAGATGTATTTGGAACTCTAAATCAAACGCGGTTTGTGCTAGCTTCTTGAAACTTGACACAATAAAGCAGTTTCACGTTCTATCTCTATGTTCTGTTTCCTCTTGATGTAGCCCTAAGCAGTGACTGGGGAGAAACACTTTCATTGAAAGGGGTTGCCAAGCTTCCAAAAATTACGAGTCTCCAGAAATCACAGCAACTATTTTTTCACCCAAACTGGATGATACTTTCAGGTAATGATCAGTACACTAAGCCCACTTGGTTCCCCAAATTTCGTTCTTCTATGTTGAAGCGTTCGTTTCCAGTAACAGTTTGAATTTTGGCGTTTCACTCTGTGTTCTCCTATACTGATAGATGTATTTGGAACTCTAAATCAAACACGGTTTGTGCTAGCTTCTTGAAACTTGACACAATAAAGCAGTTTCACGTTCTATCTCTATGTTCTGTTTCCTCTTGATGTAGCCCTAAGCAGTGACTGGGGAGAAACACTTTCATTGAAAGGGGTTGCCAAGCTTCCAAAAATTACGAGTCTCCAGAAATCTCAGCAAATATTTTTTCACCCAAAGTGGATGATACTTTCAGGTTATGATCAGTACACTAAGCCCACTTGGTTCCCCAAATTTCGTTCTTCTATGTTGAAGCGTTCGTTTCCAGTAACAGTTTGAATTTTGGCGTTTCACTCTGTTTTCTCCTATACTGATAGATGTATTTGGAACTCTAAATCAAACACGGTTTGTGCTAGCTTCTTGAAA